>NW_019154105.1:57949879-58020650 GCF_002288905.1 Enhydra lutris kenyoni
AAGGGAAGCAGGCTCCCTGCTGAGCAGAGAGCCCGATGCGGGACTCGATCCCAGGACCCTGAGATCATGACCCGAGCCGAAGGCAGCGGCCCAACCCACTGAGCCACCCAGGCGCCCGACAGTCTTTATTTTTTAACTGGAAAGTTGAATCCCTTTGCTTTGATTGCGATTGCTAGTAAACATTTAGACTACTTCTACTCCCTTATTCTGTGCTTTTTATTTTTCATACTTTTTTGTTTCTTTTTTTCTCCCCGCACTCTTCTTCATCCCATTTCATTATTTTATCTCCCCCCACTATGGAAGCTATATGCACTTTCTTTTACTCTTTTAAGTGATTGATTTAGAAATTTCAACATGAGGGCACCTGGGTGGCTCACTCGGCTGAGCCCCCAACTCTTGATTTCGACTTGCGTCATGATCTCAGGGTCATGGGATCAAGCCCCGCGTCAGGCTCCACACTCAGCACAGTCTGCTTGTCCCTTTCCCTCCCATTCTACCCCTCACCCGCTTGTGTCCTCTCTTTTTAAAATAAGTAAATAAAATCTTAAAAAAAGTAAAAGAAGTTTCAACATGAATATTTAACTTTAAAACTCTTAAAAGTTAATAAATAGCTTCACTCTCCTCTTGGAAAATACAAGGGCATTAAAATACTCTCATCAATCCTTTCCTGACATATATGCATTTTTTCCCCAGGATTTTTGTTTTTATCACAATTTTCCATCCTCATTGCTAGTAGTATTGATGTGAAGACAATGCCTATTTAGATTTACTCACAAATTTCCCATTTTCCTTATTATTATGCTAATAATCATAGTATTACTATCCTTACTTCTCTTGGATGTGAATTTTTTTGTAAATTTCTTAACTGAGAATCTTTTGGTTGTAAATTCTCCCAGTGTTTGTGTGAAAGATGGCTTCACTGGATATAAATAACTAGTGTGATGGCTATTTTCCTCCAGCCTTTTGCAGATATTATTCCTTCTCTGAATTCCATTTGTGCAGCTGAAAAGTCTATTGGTTGAATCATTGCTCTTTTATAGAAAATCTGTTTTTTCTCTCCAGCTGCTTTTAAGACCATCTTTGTAGTTCTCATGACATGCCTAGATTTTAATTCCATTTCATTTATCTTGTGTAGGATATACTGGGCTTCCTGGATCAGAGGATTGTTGACTTTCATCAAGTCTTAAATTCTTAGCTCTATCTCCTTGAACATTGTCTTTCTCTTTTCATACAGGGTGTCCTGCCTCTATCCTCCATGTCTCTTAACCTTTCCTTTAAATATTCTATTTTTTGCTATCTCTGCTCTATATTCCAAGTAATTTCTTTGCATGCATATTCCAGTTCAAGAAGTCTCTAATTATATTTAGTATTTTGCTTAAGCCAGTTGTTTTCTCATTTTAACTATTCTATTTCATATTTCTATAAGTACCATGCAATATTTTTAATAATTTTCCTATCAGTTCTGACAGTCTACTGTTCCCTGTATTTCTTAAACTGAGTAAACATATCTGTTTTATAGTATGAATCTGATAATTCCAGTATCTGCGGTCTTTTTGGCCCAATTCTGCAGTGTGTTGTGTGTGTTAACTCTTACCTTCTTTATGGTGACTTATTTCTTCATTGATAATCTTTTATATGTTTGTGTTGCTTGGAACTTTGGAACTTTTTCTGTTTGTTTTTAAGGCTGAGTTTAAAGGGCGTTCTAGAAAGATCTGTGTTTCCTTCTGTCAGGGATTTAGGCGCATTCTCAATAGGGAACACTTTCAATTAAATTTTCAGCTGAAGTCTGTTTTTTTGGGGGGGGTGGGAGGTCGTCCGGCAATGTAAATTCCAGTCTCAAATGTGAATAAATACAACTTATTGATTAGGAATTCCCTGGAGAAAGTTTTTTCGTTTCTCTTCATCCAGGCTGAGACAGGTAAGATTCCTTCTGCAAAGCAGGGTATTTCCTGGTTTACCAGCTGTTGACATTACCTGTCAAGAGTCCTAACTCTGTACCTGAGTCTCTGATTCAACCATCCTCCCTCCCTAGCCTGGCACCACACATTACCTCCTACCCCAACAGCCTTGTGGCCTGCTTGAAGCCCAGCACAAGGCATCAGGAATTACTGGACAACCTCAGAGAAGACATTATTTCAGGCTCTCACCCTTGTGGAATCTGCTTCGTTGTTTCCTGTCTCTGAGTTTTCCCCCTCACCTTAGTTCTATGTCAGCCACGATTCTAAAAATGGTTTAAAAATGTTATTCATCCCTGTGTTCTCTCCTGAAAGAAGTTTTCTGCATATTTACTATGCTAGGAATAATAGAGGGAAATCCCTATTATGGTTTTTAATAAAAATTGATTAACAAAAAAAGTAACTAATATGTGGAACATGGGCTTTTCTTTTTTGCTGTATCTATATCTGCAAGTAGATATATCATCACCCTGTTCCTAAATTATTATGTTAACAACTTATTAGCAGCAACTACTTCCTAGACTACTCACTCTCTAAAGATAGTTATGGGTTACAGTAGTCACTTAATAATACCTGTTTAACATATGGCTTCTGTTATGTGTGGTTGTGAGGGGGAAGGTGCTTTGCAGCCATATTTAATGGCCCAGTATGGATGGTCTGTGGTGACAGCTTACATATTTGTACATCCTCAAATCTTGGAAATAATTTTTGCTTCATTTGAAATCAATGACACCTATCATATTAACTATAATACTGAATACTTCTCTAACTATAGTAGAAAGTGCATGAGTTCTAAAGTTGGAGGCCTAGGTTTGAATCCCAGAAAATGATGGAGGACTCATAATGAAGGCGTGTTTATATAAGACACTGTGAAAGTGTAAAGCATCTTCCAAATGTTAATTTCCAGAACCCACTTGAGAGCCAGGGACAGGGTAAGCACCCCACAGTCTGAAAGAATGAACTAAGGATTACTACTGTCTCTGGTTCCTTCAGACTTTTCTAAAGAAAATGAGCCTCAGAGTAATAAAAAAGTATTAATCATTTCTTTCACCACTAATGATCTCAATATAGTGACTATCTGAAGTACTAGGAAACATGATAATTAAGAGGGCGATATATTAAAATTTTAACACATTTTTAGCAGCAGCCTTGATGGGCTATGAAACACTCACCGCCGTTGCCTGGGGGCTGTTGGGGCAGGCATCCAGGAGCTCCTGGGGAGGGTTTAAAGGCTTGAGGTAACGGGTGACAAAGACTGTTTTCCCACTGATGTCCGTCACTGTTGTGAGGCACTGGCGATGTGGAAACTTTAAGGCACATTCAGTTTGAAACTTCTCTGTTGCTTGAAGCAATTTCTCATCTTCCTGAGAATCAAACTTCAAAAACAAAGACTACATGGAGTTTACATCTGATGACAGGAGACACAGTAGAACTCGCTGAGATCCCAAAGTTGACACGAACTAAATGTGTGGTTCAGGAAATATGATTAAGTGACCCCTTCGCTATTGCCATGCCCTGGAGTCCTAGGGCTTCATTTAACTATATTTATAATCTAAAAATTAGATGGATTCATCAAGTATTTAAAAGATATTGAACAGGATTGAAAGAAAATAGCCAACAGGGAAGCGGTCCTGTGGAAACTATAGCCACCTACAGAAAGTAAACTATGATGTACTAATTCTGGTTGATGAGACCAAGCAGAGGTTTTTTTTGGTGTATTTTGACGTTGGTTTTAGAGGGGAGAGGGGCTCAGAAATCTAACATCTCAAAGGCAAGCTTGAGCAACTCACGTTAAATGCATAACAAACTGACAGATACATGTGGGTGTGTTAAGTTTTAAACCCATGATCAATGTAATACATAATAGTAATGGGTCTCAGGGAAAAGGGAAACAGAACCAGAAAGACCAAATTTATTATATTTATTCTAAGCTGTTCTCTGATCCAAGATGAGCTACCAGTTCCCAGACTTCTGATAGTAACTCAAAGCAGATGAAACAGAGAAATTTTCATTTGCCTTTAGACACATGTAATTTTTCCCCCTAAAGCTATTGCTAAAAAAGTAGTTTGCAAAAAGCACATATTTAAGTGTTTTTTAACCAGATTTTTGTTGCTTACATAAAAATATACACATGGTTGCTTACATTTCAAAGGGTTTCAAGATAAAACTCATATAAAATTTTATTAGAAAAATTAACTGTTAGGTGGAATTTAGATTCTGGGCAGTGCCTCAAAATATGTATGTTTTGAGAAGGGAAATGCACCCAGCTATCCATACTCTGCTTTATTTTTGTTTGTTTTAGCATTTAAAACTGCTGATAACTTTACTCTGTCTCCCCCATAGAGCAAGATGCCTAGAATCAGGGATTTTGATCTTGGTTTTTTTTTTTTTTTTTTTTTTATCTCCAGTACTAATCTCACCTGGCACATAGTTCATATAGTGTTTAACAAATGCTGGTGAGTGAATGAACAAGTGCACAGAAAACATCCCCTTACTTTTGATGACTTCAGATCGAATCTAGACTATTTCAGCTGTTCTGACTTCTGTTTCATTGGAGCTGAACTGTGGTTCCTGTTTCTAATTTGATTGCTGTCCCCTGAGGCACTCGGGTACAGGTTGTGGGGATGTGAGGCACTTCCAGAAGCTTGCCATATACTCCCACGGGATGTCCCTGACATCTGAATCTGAACACCATCATCATCATCACCATCATCATCATCACTATAACCACCTACCGCTCGGCACATTGGGACAGAGATATAAATAAATGAAAAGGGTGAGCTCCGAAGATTTGTTTGGTATGGGTGTATCACAGACTCCGGAGATATAACTGTCACCCCAGAAATAACTGTAATTCTATAAAGACAGAAAATCATGCAACAAGAGTGGCTGAAAAAAGCACCCAGTGAATCCATCCCTGTGTCCTTTAAACTCATTCATTTACTTATTTGTCCAATTATTTGCTGAGAGTCTGAAAGGTTCCAGGCTCTGTGGTTAAAGGAGGATGAAACAGTGCCCTCAGGCAACTTCTAGTCTAGAGGAAAATACTAACAAGCAGGCACTTAATTACTTGACCAGAGATTCTATGGAGTTAAACACGGGACGCTAGGGGGGCACTTAAGAGGCAGCAGTAGGCACTGTCCAGAAAAAGCAGTAAGAACCCTGAATCAGTCCTGGCTATTGGCCTTCCAGGTTGAAGAAACTGTGCCTAAAACCTTTTTTACCACTTGGACCTGGATGTGCTGTTGTGTATTTTGACTACATACCCTGTACTTTGGGAGAGCAGGGCCCATGCTTGAATCATCTTGTGTTCCTGTCTGCCCCAAGTATACATTAATGGTCATTAATCTATTAATGGTCATTAATACTTGCTTAGGCCACCAGGATGCCATTTCATGGAACGAAACAGTGATTTATGGAGGAGTGTGCTATTTGGTAATCTAAGGAGTGCCAAGGGAAAGCTAAATACTGGAAGAATTTGGGTTGTTTATTACAAAACAAATTAAGGGCTAACTGACAAATTCTCAGTTTGACTCAACACAGAATGTGGACAGTTTTTTTTTTTTTTTAACCATTAGGTTAGTGTCCATATTTACAGAAAATTGAATGGGTTCAAAACCTCCCTTTGGACACACTGACAGCTCCATGGATCAGAAATCCTTGTCATGGCTGCGTGGTCTCTGTAAGCAGCAGCTCATGCATTTTATGGGCTTGGAGACAGTGGAGATGGTTCCCAGCAGGCAAGCTACATTCACACCTATGACTTCCTACATGCAAAGCTAACTAAGAATCTCTCTGACAAAATGAAACGGGCCAGAAACTGGACATTCTTCATGGAACTCTGGACATCTGTAGCTCATTGCCCAGGGATCGCACACATAGCAGGACCCATCAGCCTCCGTGAAGTGGCAGGGGATGGAGGGCAGCTGAGTAAAAGCCTAATGACTACTGACCAATGAATGTAAAACACAATACCTGGTACACCTTTTTAAGCATGTCACTCATCTATCAGAGGCAAGAAAGAAAAAAGAAATGAGAGGAAGACTTTATTAACAGAAATAATCTATTTTTAAAAACTTAACTTCCCTTGAGACAACATAAAGTAGTTATAAGAATTTCAGGTGTTGCTACTGATTCTCTATGAAAATCCCATGAATAAATCCTTTAAAAAGTCACAGGGAATGGATCCTCGTGGGGTGATGGTGGAGGGAAGATTCTAATCTGCTAATCCTGGAAGTTGCTGCTAAGGGGAGAGCCAATTCCAGGTTATGGTCTCTATGCTCTTAGGATGAGAGCTTGTCTCTCTTGCATTATCTTCAGGGGACTCACCTGGCAGTGTTTTCTGCCGCCGTGTTTAGGACTTGAGGGTGCTGTCAGTCCACATGCTTCCTCATCAAATAGCAGCAAAGAGCCTGCCCTCCAAAGGGGTTTCTTAAGCCCTCTTTTTGGAGGCCTAAGGGAAATGCTTCGCACAGCCACAGCGGGGCAGTGACATGCCATGGAAGACAGCAGTGGACAGCCTTGGTACCTGCCTGTAGACAGGGCAGGCTACGAGACCTGGGGGACCTGGGTTTAGAGCCCGTGGGGACCAGTGCCAGGACATGCACCAGGTGCTAAGGCAGCCCTGGGTTTCAGCCCTTCAGCCAGTGGTCCCAGAAAGTGATCCCAGACTGCTTTCACGGGCTCTGGAAGCTCACCTCCAGATGGAGTGCTTTTCCTTCATGAAGAAGACAGAAATAGCAAAGCCATCTTTTGTCTGGGAGCATTTTTCTGTGTCAGCATGTTTTCTGGCTTTCTCTTGAGTTTATATATAAAGAAAGAACATTAAGAATACATGTTTTACTTCTTAGAAATACTTTGAAACACATATATTCTGCCATGTCTTCTAGAAAACAGATTTTCACAGCATTTGTGACAAAGGCTAGCATATAAAATTAATTTGAATTTCAGCAGATTTATTTTTCCAATAATCCTTGCAAAGGTGAATAGTGGAAGTATTTTTCTCTGTGAACAAAACTGTAATACTGAAAAAGAAACAGAGGAATGTGCTCTTTTGTCCCCCCCATCTCCATCTGAGTCTTAATTATAAAGATGGATAAACTAAAGAAAGAGTCAGCACAAGAATCCACGTTTAGTGCAGTAGGTGACAAGCTGGGTTTACATGGGAATGTAAGCTCTGTGGGATTTTTCTCTGCTTTTCTAGGCTGCTGTATCCCCAGTGCCTGAAAAATGCCAGTCACACAGAAGATGCTCAGTAAATATTTATTAAATATATACGATTTCGAGTCAGGCAGACTGGTTAGCTCTGCATTTACTGTTTGGGTGAACTGGATGGTTGAGCCTCGGTTTCCTCCTGTCTCAGTCGGAGACCCACCACACAGTACAGCTGTGAGTATTAAGAGAGAACAGGTGTCAAACGTCTGACACGGTGCAGAGAACCGAGTAAGAACTCAGTACGTGGTGGTGGTGATTGGATCAGTTTATAGTATGAAGAGGTCATGATCAACGCTCTCCCCCCAGACCAGAGAGGGCAGCACACATAACTGCTGAATAAGCATGTTATGTTAAGGAAGTGTGTCCTGGCTGTAAGGGCTGGGAAACAGTTGCCAACAAACCTAGGTTCTGGAAACTTTGTTGTAGAGCGGTTCAGAATTAGGGCACTTGGGCAGATGCCTGCGCCTGTCTGAAGGCACTGAAGAGAGGTGACCCCGGAGGTCTAGCCTTACAGTTCTGTAAATCGATTCAACGCACAGCCCAGCTAGGGATGTGAGGTCAGACATGGAGCTGTATTTCGGTGTGCTTGCCCATAAACAGCAAGATAGAAGAGCGGTCTGCTTTTTTCCTCCCATTAAGAAAATTCTTCTAAACCTGATGCATGTTTATGTCTGTCTTGCTTTGCCTGAACGTTTAAGTTGTTGATCAACTGAAGTATCGGCTCAATGAAAGTGCAAATCTGCCGTCTCCCCTTCCATCCATCTAGACTGTAAGAGTAGTGAGTGGACAGTGTCAGGGACCTCTGCCCGTGCCATGCGGTCTGTGTTCATAAAAGCGCCGCCCAGCTAGCCTAGCAGCATCTCATCACCAGGCCTGCAATTCCTGAGTGGGGGCAGGGTTACCTTTTCTCGAACCGACTCCCCGGGAACCAGCTGAGGCTCGATGGTAATGAACAGGGTGATGTAGGAGCCTTCACTCAGGCTTCGCACAGCATCAAAACCCCGCTCGATAATCAGGCTTCGCTCCTTGCTGTAGCCCAGAAGAACAGGGGGAATGTCTATTTTAAATGTCCCATCAATCTGTGAAGAACATACGACTTGGTAAACATCCCAGTGGTTTTCCAGTTCAAAGGCAAGTACCGGCTCTCACGACCTAGTGAATCCAATAAAGTCTGCTCAGACTGGCATTCAAGGCTCCCCCTCTTTCCGGGTGTGTCTCCCTGAGCTCTCATGGGAAGGGCTCTCTACTTCCCTGCCTCTGCACAATTCCACGGAGCATCCCCAGCTCTGTGGGGGTCTGTGACAGCAGGTCACCTGGCTTCAAATCTTGGATTACAGTCCAGGTGCCTGAGCTCCTGCCTTTATCAAGAGACAGTAATAGGACCTGTTGTAGGGTGGTTCTGGGTGCTAGATGAGTAGATGTCAGACATTCACAAAACTGCCTGGCCGAAGCTCAGTGCTCAGTGCGGGTGGGCCAGCAGCCATTCCCCTATCCCCACCTCACAGAGTACTAAGCACTATTTCCAGATCAGATGTCATCTCCTTGGTGAATTATTCCGTTGTCTCCAGCAGCCTCACGTAGGCAATGTGTCTTGCACTTGTTACCGTGACCCATTCTGCCCGACTTCATAGGCGTGTGCCTATTTATCACTTCCCTCTGGAGACTCTGTGATTTCTCTCTCTGAATAGATCTCTGTATCACCCAGGTTTCAACCACCCTTCTCCAATGTAGAGCAGCGTTTTGTATACACAGCAGGTGCTCAATACATGCAGGTCTGGTGCACTACCAGCCATTTACGTAAAATGACCTGACTTCTGTAGAGACTTCAAAAGACAGGACTTTCCACTCTTGCACAGTCAACACAACAATATGTTTATTATGACTGTCTGATGCCACGCCACTATTCAGGGCCAGAATCTGAAATTCATACGCTTACAGAGAATCCAATTTTCATTTCAGTCTTTGGTGGTATTTATGTCTCAGGAGAAATAGAGAGGGAAGTTAAACTTTTAGGGACTGTGTTTTCCAGGGAGGAATTAAGTGACCTGCTGTTTAATTTCCTCCTTACATCAGTGCTTTGCCCCAGATCCTGGGAGTGGGGGCGGGTGGGTGAAGGGGTACAGAGAAAAGGATACAAAAACAGGGCACCTGGGGGGGCTCAGTCAGTTAAGTGTCTGCCTTCGGCTCAGGTCATGATCCCAGGGTCCTAGGATCGAGCCCCGCATCAGGCTCCCTGATCAGTGGGGACTCTGCTTCTCCCTCTACCACTTCCCCCTGCTTGTGCTCGCTCTCTCTCTCTGACAAATAAATAAATAAATAAAATCTTAAAAAAAAAAAAAAAGGATACAGAAACAATGCCATGAAATGTGTAGCTGAAATAACTGAGCACATCGGATGTGAGACATAGGCTGATGACCCAGAGAGGAATGGGCATTATCTCCAGATAGCTGGGGTGTAAGGATTTAAGACAGGGTTTCTCACCCTGCACACAGCTGGTATTTGGGGCCCAATGACTTCTGTGGTAGGGGCTGTCCTGTGCTCTGTGAGGTGTCTGCAACAACCCTGGCCTCCACCCACAAGACGCCACTAGCTCCCCCTCTACTTGTGACAACCAGTGGTGTCTCCAGATCCTGCCAGATGTCCCCTGCAGCTGCACGGAAGAGCACGAGCTTTGGAGTACGACAAAACTCCTAAATGACAAATGTAACGAAACCATTCTCAAAAGTTAATATTGAAATGTATAAACCCCAAAGTTGAATAGTTCTCTCTCCTTTTATCAATCTCGTTCTCCAGGGATACACCATGTGAGCATTGTGGGAGGTGGGTAAACACTGAATCCCACTCCACTGTAAGCTTTGGGATTTGAGTAGTGACCTCACCTCTCTAGGCTTCTGTTTCTTTATCTGTAAAATGGGAACAATAAAGCTGACTGGGTTGTTGTGAGGTTTAATTGAAGTGACATACAAACTAGCTAGTAATGGCATGCAATATAGTTACTCCTACTATTATTAGTGGGTCAGGGCTTGACTTGCTACGTGTAGCTCCAAACCATGACCTACGAATAGGGAAGCACATAGATTATGTCATGGTTCAAGGAAGAAATTTATAACACAGCTATGGCAAAAGAGATCAAACTGCCTCATGAAGTAGTGAGTTCCCTGTTTCTAGAGACACTCCAGCAGAGTACGGATATTACCATAATAAAGGAAATTCATTTATCAGGAAGGGATTGGGAGTAATTACCTCTGAGTACCCTTCCAAATGTGAAATTCAGCAATGCCAAATAACATGGCAGTTTCGTTTAAAAACTCATGTGCTCTTAAACAGCTTTTCTTTCATTTAAGATCTTTTTTAAAAAAAGACTTTATTTATTTATTTGACAGTGAGAGTGAGAGAGTGCACAAGCAGAGGGAATGGCAAGGGGAGAGAGAGGCAGGCTCCCTGCTAAGCAGGGAGCCTGACATGGGACTCAATGGCAGGACCCTGAGATCATGACCTGAGCTGAAGGCAACACTTAAGCAACTGAGTCACCCAGGTGCCCCTTAAGATGTATTCAAAGAGAGAAATGGAAATTTTTTGGCCAGTACATCATGGAATCTTCACCTGTGGACTGTCCCTTTGTCTAGGGGGAGAATCACAATTCTACAATCCTTGAGATTCCAACCCATCCAGGCCTGGGTTTTGCCAAAGACTCTGGGGCCCGGGTGACACCTGGTCTGGGTGGTCATCACGTGTGGGATTAAACCGCTCCCTCTGTGGCTGTGGGAGATTACCTACAGGCTTGTGGCTCAAAGCCTCCTGTTGCCATGGATTTAACACCAGGATATTAGAGCCATTGCAGAATCTTTCACTGTCCCAGATTAGAGCTACTGAATCATTCAAGCATTGTTAACCTAATGGGTTCCCTTAAGCAAAATCATTAAACTCTGAAGAAGGGTATCTTAGTTGAACGAGTCTCCACTAACCGTTTTTCATGTCTGAAATAGGGAGCACTCTAGAAGCCTTAATAGAATGTATGTGATTAAATAGGCCATCAATGTCCTGACTGTTCCCTTCAAGTTACTCTCAGGCATCTATCTACTCCACTTTTGTCCTTTTGACATGTTTCTGCTTTGTCCCACCTTCTGCTTTACTTCTATTTAAATGTTAGAAAAGTTCTCAGATTGAAACAATTGTACATTAACTGCTGACTTTGAGGGAAATTGATGTTTTACAAGCCACACAGATATGACCCAAATTGATGGCCTATCTTGCCAACCTCGGCTCGCGCTAGGTTCTCTCAGTATAGAGGGTGCAGACCCACTGAGAAAGCCGTAACAGGAGCAGTGGACACAGCCGTTCCCGAGCCCCATGGAATTCAGACATCAGATGCTTACCTTGGCTTGGAAATAAATGGTGCTAAATGGAATTTTCACGCTTCCCAACCAGTGTCTCTCAATACGCGTGTAGATTCCCCTTCCTCTTTCACGGTCATCCTGCGGGGTGTGGGAGGCAGTAAACCTTTAGGAATGTCAGCCACTCATGTAATTAACTGGCCCTGGAAAAAGGGCCAAGGTGTAGCTGAAAGCCTGTGGGCTAGGTTAGGCAGACCTGCGGCCCATTCTGGTTCATACACTTTATTGTTTTGTGACCCTGGGAAAGTCGCTCAACCCTTCTGCACCTCAGTTTCCCCTTCACTAAACTGGAGATTTAACAATCTCCTTCACAAGGTTGTTCTAGAATTAAGACCTTGTATGTAATACACCCAGGGCAGTTATCAAAAATCAAAAAGCTAGTTCTCTTCCTCCCTTCTCCCTTTCCTGCTGATACATGTCAAGTCTGAAACAAGTCAACCGTCACAAAGAGAATGTGTTAGGGACATATGGTGGGTAGAGGACGTGAACATGGGTGCAGATGTCTTCCTCAAAACTGTGAGCTTACCTCTAGGACGTCGTATAGCACTTCATCAAAAATGTTAATGAACACGTCGTCTTTCACTGACTGCAAACTGGTCGTGCTGTAATCCCCATTGGGGGCCCTGCAAAAGGGCACATGTGACCAGACACCATGACAATGGGTAAGATGGAAACAATGAGCATTCATATACCAAAATCTGAAAAATACTCAAATATGAGCATAGAGATAAGGATCAAAAGCAGTGTTTTCATTCCAAACATTTACCTTTTTAAAAAATTTTTTATTATGTTAGCCACCATACAGTACAACATTAGTTTTTTTTTTTTTTTTTTTTTTTTTTTTTTACAACATTAGTTTTTGATGTAGTGTTCCATGATTCACTGTTTAAGTATAACACCCACTGCTTCATGCAATATGTGCTCTGCTTAATACCTTTCACCGGGCTCACCCGTCCTCCCACCCCTCTCCTCTCTAAAACCCTCAGTTTCTTTCTTGGAGTCCACAGTCTCTCATGGTTCATCTCCCCCTCTGATTTCCCTCAATTCACTTTTCCTTTCCTTCTCCTAATGTCCTCCATGCTATTCCTTATGTTCCACATTACCTTTGTACTGAGATGCTATAACTTAACACCATACTCAGGAGGAAGGGACCCTAGACTGGAGGCTCTGGACCGAGAGAAGCCCCCTGTCTGCTGGCTTGCCCTGCCGAGTCTCACATCATCCCCCCAGCTTGCCATGGCTGAGCTGGCTCGGTGGACGGGCTACACTCAAGGCCTCCGGCCGACACTTGTGCCGGTGTGCAGCTTTCTTTAGCAATGGGGCTCTAGAAGGTGTGTCTCCAGCAGACCACTCCCTAGCCTTAAACCTCCAATGACAAGGCTGCTGGAACATACCCTGCCTCCCACTCACCTTCCCATAGAAAACTCAAACGGTGCAGGGGTGAGGATCTTCTCCTGTAATACCACCTGCTCTGAGTCCAGCCAGGCCCTGCCCCATACTGGGCTGTTGCATGTGTTTTGTTGAGCATCTGCCTTTATGTTTTCTCATTCTTTTTGCTTGCTCTGGGCATAATAGTGGCATGTGTCCTTCTCTTCTGGCTCAACCAGCTCCAGTCCTTGCTCTGTCTCTAAGGTACTATGTGGCCTTAAGCCAGTCACCTTCTATCCTTGGGTTTTCATTTCTTTCCTATAAAAGTAGAGTGGTGCACTAGGTAATTTCTAAGACTGCTTCAAGATCTGAAATAAGGAGTCTTTTAAATACCTAAAATCACTTAAAGTTTTAAATGCCTATGTAGTATTTTTCTGGTGAGGAAGAAAGCGTAATTATGGAAAGTAGGGAGTTACAGACGGGGGAGTTTACTTGAAGCTTCCAGAGTCGGGGAGACAAGGAACAACAGAAAGCAGTGGAGGGGCCGTGGGGTCCAGAGAATGGGCAGTGTGGAGTGTCTCAACAGTGAAGCTGCATTTCAAAAGTTGGACATTTTCCCATTTTTCCTCTGGACTGAAGTCAGTTGTGGTACCAGTGGAACAGTATGGGACTTGGGCTCAGACTCCTACTCCTGGGTCTTGTCCCGGCCCACAAGCTACAGAAACTTTCACCATAGTCATTTCCCCCCAGGTCTCCGTTTTATTCACCTTTCTTCAAAATATCCTATAGTTCCCTAAAGAGGAAAATATGCTCACCTAAAAGGAAGTTCCAGTTCTTCATTCCAGCTGGGGTTTGGTCCTTCAGCTGTAGTTGTGTGGCAAATTGTTCGTTGAAAAGAAACTTCTACAAAAGGACGTACTAAAACCTTAAAGAGAAGAGCAAGGCGCTAGAGTCCGTGACACCTTGTTGAATTATTTTGTTCTAGGCAGAGGTAGAATATGTTGACTAAGTAGTGTGTTTGTAAAGAAAATGAAGCATTAAAGAGACAATACATTTTCTGGGCAGTTCTGAAGGGGCAAGGATCTAAGCCAACCCATAGCATCTGGGTTTGTCACCTGGCCGAGGGGGTAGTCCACACTGTGGGTAGGGCTGTGTGTGGTCGGGGAAGCAGCACGTTTCTCGCTGAAAGTCCTTGAAGATCTTGATGGCTGCTGGAATTTGCTAGGAGGGAGAAATGCATGACAGGAATTAGATACTCAGCAAGATAGCTTCTCCAAAGAGGTAGGGCTCCGGTGACAAATGTTTTCTTTAAGTTTGTTGACACTTCAGAAAGCTTTTAGTATGCTCAGTTCCTCTCCATGACTTAGTGATTAACTATGCCACCCCAACTTCCATCCCTAAACCTACATGTCTGGCTGGAACAGTGAAAAGGGTCCTCCCCCTGTTCTTCCTCTCCCAGGGGGTGCCTGAGTGAGGACTCTGTCTTTTCTCCCACAAATGAAAGCCACAGTCCCTCTCAGGTGGTAGAATCCTAAACTCCTGCCAGCCTGCCCTGTTTCCACCCAGGTCCCCTCCCACTGCATTCATTCTCTGTGACCCTGAACTCTCCAATAACTGCCAGCTACATATCCCGTGTAAGACCCCTCTCTCTGGGCCTGCCAAACCTCACTGGGAAAGACACCCTCATGAATTCCTTGCTTGAATTAGGATCTATGGGTCTTTCCCCCTTACCCTTTTAGGATTTTTTAAAAAGATTTTATTTATTTCTTTGAGAGAGAGAGAGAGAGAGCACGAGAAGGGGGAGGGTCAGGAGGAGAAGCAGACTCCCTGCTGAGCAGGGAGCCTGATGTGGGACTCCATCCTGGGACTCTGGGATCATAACCTGAGCTGAAGGTAGTTGCTTAACCAACTGAACTGCCCAGGTGCCTCCTTTTGGGATTCTTTTAAGAGAGAGAGAGCATACACATGAGCCAGGGTGGGGGTTGGGGGTGGGTGGGTGGGTAAGTGTGGGGTGGGTGGGGGACAAAGGGAGAGGGAGAGAGAGAATCTTAAGCAGACTCCATGTCCAGCACGGAGTCTGATGTGGGCTCGATCTTATGATTCTGAGATCATGACTTGAGCCAAAACCAATCAACTCAGTCAACTCAGTCACCCAGACACCCCATCCCTTTTGGGATTCTTAAAAAAAAGAAAAGACGGTTATCTAGAGAGAGTCGCTTCCAGATGCCTTTCTCCTCATCCTAACAACACACCTGTATATTTGCCCTGAACCTTGCGGTTTACCAAGTATTTTATTCATATTCACTATTGGGCTATAAAGTATACATTGTCTCCTTCTACCAAACTGTCCTCCCTTTTCACAGATTAGGGTATCAGACAAACCATGAGACAATAGAAGTGGAATATTTAACACAAGAGCTACTAGAGAAATCCTTTTCTCCTTGGAACACCACTGACTACAGTATCACCAAAACATCTGTTAAATGCCTACTATATTTGCAAGCCTGTGTTAGACTCTGGGGCTGCAAAGACAAACGCAACACACTTCAGCTCCATTGAGAAGGGCTGGCAGACAGGTAAACAAATAACCACAATCCAGTGGGATGCATGTTAGACCACAGGGATGGGCGTGAGCTAGGAGAGTACAGAGCAGGCGATGAAAGATCCGATCTAGTTTGATGCAAGGGTAGAGGGTGGAGATGCGGACAGGCTTATTGCAAGCGTTGCTATCTGAGCTGTGTCGATGAGCCTACACGGAAATGTAGAACACAGAGGATCAACCCAGCCTCCTTGTAATTTGAACGGAATGGTTTAACACTTAAAAAAAAATTCTACAGAGACCAAAATAAGAGAAACACCTATATATTATTTTAAAAAACAGCTTTTCTCCCCACAGTTGAGCTTTGATGCAATCAAGGTGAAGGGATGGGGCTCTGGCTCAAGGAAGCAATGCTAGATTCGAGAACTTAAGTGGGCATTTACTAGTGACCCAATGGTGGGAATAGTTGGTGATGATCAGATGTTCTGTAATGGGTGGAAGAGTTAGGCAGTTAAAACAAAAGGGTAAAATAATGGATGGGGGATAAATTTAAAAGCAAGATCCTAGAGAGGAAATAAGATTCCAAAGTCCAGAACGGGGCTCTTCTGTGAATCAGACGGAGTTGGATGACCCTGGACAAGCCAGCCACATATTTTCCCTTTTGTGAAAAGGAGATATTAATAATAGTGAAAAGTAAGTGAGATACTCTGTATGAAAGAGCCTTAGCACAGTGCAGGGAAGCTGGTGAGTGGGCAGGAAAGTAAGCCTTCCTCATTACAGTGGCAAAGGTACTGGCTGGCAGAAGTTTTAATTCTTGCTCTTTCTTTCCTGAATTCTTGCTCATCTCTGTTCTCTAAAGGGGATAGAAGACTCAGGCTCACTTTATCCTGGCTTGGGGGGGTGGTCCCCACTGCCCCAGTGTAGTGCAACATAGTAGGCATCGCTCATGTCTTGGAGAAGATAAAAGGGAAGTCACATTTTTATGCTCATAGCATGTGTTGTTTAGAACTTAGGACATACACCTCTTGGGTATCTGCCTAGTTCACACCCACTTCTCTGAGAACTGTTCCCCACCTTCAGGCCTGGGTCTGGGGACCCTGCCTCTCTGGCTATAGGTGATGAGACCATGGATCAACCCCAACCCAAGTCAGGACCTTCATCTTTTCTCCTGAGAAACTGATGCTTGGTGGATGGTACCATGGCTGAAAGGACCACTTCCTTCGCATGGAGATGAGGCAGACCCACATGGGGAAGCGAGCGAGAGAGACAATGGGGCCTCAGAAGAACCATCTGAATCTTTTACTGTCCACTGTCCACCATGTAGTTCAGCTGTACCTCTTAATCTTGAGTTCTCTGAGATATTCCCAATAAATCCCCTCTTTAGCCTAAATTGACTTAATTGGTTCTATTACTTGCAACCAATAGGGTTTTGGCTTCAGTAAGACTGCCCCCACCCCCGGCCCCCATGATCAACCACTATGTTCAAAGTAGGGTGGACATACTATAAGGAAGTGACCCACTTGGCTGGGACACTGTACTCTCTATTCCAAGGCCATCTGGAGGGCTCTCACCTTGCTGTTGGCTTCCTCACGGGAATGTCATAAGCCCGGATGATGTTCACCAGCAACTTTATGTCTCCATCGGACAGGTTTTGGGCTGTCACCTTCTTCCGACCTTTTCTCCTTGGCCTTAGTGGTCGCTTTTGTTCTGCCAGCTTGAAAAGGCTTAGCCCCAGAATGCTAATGATTACAGAGCAGGATTAGGACTCTGAGGAAAGGAAAGGTCTGGAACGCTATGAGACAATTCCCCAAACTCCCCCCACCAAGGGGCCCTCAAAGGCCCCTGAAAAACTCTGTCTTTTTAAGGGGGGGTGGAAATTGTCAAGAAATTCTCCTGAGATTGGAGAGATCCTCTGGTGCAGTTCCTTAACCTTGCTTTTAGCTGCTATCGGTCAGAGGAAGCTAAGTGTGCTTGGGCCCCTCTTGCTTCCTGCCTGGTGCTCTGCCCACTCATCCCCCAGGTGCTCTCCTGCTTCTGGCCTCAAGGGCCAGTCCTGCGCATGGGGTGCCCTCTGCCCTTCCTCCTCATCTGCCCCAAGCTGCCATACCCCTTCAGGGCCCATGTCTCCCTTCACCACGGATGCTCCCTCTCCTGAGCCTGGGGGCACGCATTAACCTGCTCCATTCCCACGGTGACATTCACAGCCTTCCTGGGCACTTCCCAGGTAACTCAGCCTCTGGAGTTAGACAAAGCTGTGGGACTCCTGGCTCCCCTCTTTGATCTTGGGCAAGTCATCTCACCTCTTTGTCTCTGTTTCATCATCTGTAAAATGGGGATGATCATGCCTCCCTCCTGGGGTGATGAAGAGGATAAGGGGGGTGGGTAGGCAAAGCACCCAGGCCCTGGTCTAGCACTGGGTGGATGCCCTAAAATGGCAGCTGTTGGAGAGATGAGGATGGCATGATGGCAATGATTTTTCAAGAGGAAGGGGCAGGCGGGAGGATCCCTCTCCCCTCTCTCCCTCTCAGTGAGGTGAAATCCCATAAACACTTCCAGGAGATGGAAGCACAGCAGTGAGTCATGGCAGAAGAAAGAGCTATGAAACAGGTCATTAAATACAGCCCAGAGACTGAGCAGAAGCACAGATGTGACTCTGGACCCACAGGCTGATGCCAGGGGGTTCCACAGCAGGGGACAGCGCTGGCCTCTTGCCCGCTCTCGCTTCTTGGCTACCCCACCAGCACCAGGCTGCCCAGTGGCCTCCTTCCGAGGACCATAACCAGCTGGGGAGGCCCCAGCCCCCGATGGGCTCCCACTTGCTCCTGGGGTCTTCCAGAGCAGCTGCCATTGACCAGCCCCTTCTATGAATTGATCAGAGTGATGGGTGCCTCACAGAGACTGTTTCTAATCCTGAGAAGCCTAACCTTTATTTACCCACTTTTCACATAAAGAAACTGGAGGCTCTGGGAGGGGATGGGATTTGCTAAAGGCTCCTCAGGAAGAGGGAGCGGTGGCTGCAGCTTGGGTACTCTGACTAAACGGCCACCTTCTTCTGCTTTGGAAAATACTGACATATATTTATTCTTAACTCACTTAAAACAAGAGCAGGCCCGTTACATGTTAACATAATGGAAAGTTATGAAATATAACTGTCTCCCCCCACCAAAAAAAAAAAAAAAAAAAAGAGTGTGAGGAGAGTAATATTGCAAATCTCCTTTTCTGTGCATGACTCATTATCTGCATTTTCATATTTTTAATTTATTTCCATTGAGATGTAATTGTTATATCACATTGTGTGTATTTAAGGTGTACAATGTATTGGTCTGATACATTTACCTACTGGAATATGACTACCACTGTGGAGTTAGCCAACACCTCTATAACTTCACATAACTATCCTTTTTTTTTTCCTGGTGGGAGAACAATTAAGATCAAGGCGTTCAGTAACTTTGAAGTTTATGGTACATATTGACTGTATTCACTCTGCTATGTCTGAGATCTCCAGAACTTATTTAATTCCTAGTTGCAAGTTGTACCCTTAAACAACATCTCCCTGATTTTCCCACCCCCTGGCCAGTGGGGGTGGGAATTCTATTCTGTTTTTATTAGTTTGGCCTTTTTAGATTCCACCTATAAGTGAGATCAAACGGTATTTGTCTTTCTCTGTCTGATTTATCTCAACATAATGTCCTCAGGGTTCACTCTGTTGCAAATTAAGCCCATCTTACTAATCACTGTGCCAGGACATCCACCGAACCCAAACTTGGGGACCTCCGAGAGACATCTTTGGCAGAGGGTCCTAACCTGGCACAGCCCTTCTCTTTGTCACAATTCCTCCCCTCCCCCACAGGTGGCTCTTCTCCTGAGACTTTGCCAACCCGCTAGCAGTCTGCATGGGGATGTCTTGGTGGTTGGGACCATCACATACAGAAACACCTTAGTTTAATGCTAAAGCAAACCAAAATTAAAAGAAGAAAGAACATACCCTGAGCCTTCAGAACTTAATGCAGAAAGTAAAGCAGAGAAAGAAAAAGAAAGAAAAGAAATGGAAAAACAGCATGAAAATCACCATCTATTCTAAAATATAATTTTCATAACTGAAAAAATACATTCAGTGACTGGACCCGGGGCCTGGAATGAAGGGGAAGGTGTGCATGAGAGTCTGTGGGTACAGCCTCCCTCCTGGATACAAGCCAAAGAAAGGGGGTGCCATGGATTTTTTTTTTTTTTTTTTTTGTGTCTCCTGCCCAACTTGGCAGTGGAGAGAAAGTACAAGCATAGGAAATAAACTTTTTAGGAGACCAAGACACTTAATCACAGACAGGTCAGGAAGTTAATGCACTACGCAAGACCACCAATATAGAAAGTTATTTTTCACCTTTTATGCCTCCACCTTTAGTTGAGATAATTTGAAGATTTTTCTAAGTAACAGGGAGACAATTGAGCAAATGCAATCAAATCCCAGTTTCTACGTGAATACCCATTTTCCCTGCTGCCCTGACCCCTCACCAAACACACAACAGCTCTCAGTCTCTCCCCACTGCCTGGAATCCCAGGGCTTGTTCTGAGGCACCCCCTCTGTCCCGTGTGTGCATGTGTGCAAGGGAGTGAGGGACAGACTGGAAAGGGTAGAGGAAAAGCAGGAGCGTGCAGGAGGGAAATGCTGTCAGACTTCATCTGACTGGAGCAGGGAGCTGGCAAATGCTGGTGGAGCTGACTTGGGCATGGTGGGAGATGAGATGGTGTGTACTGGGCATGATGGAGAGCATCTCATGTGACTTGCTCAGTAAAATCCTCCAACTACTGTAACCATGAGGCATTAATCAGGTTTTACCAGTTCCCAGCATTACCGGGGGCCCAAATATGTACCAAACAAGGATAAAAATCTTCTATGTACATGAAAATTTTAATATGATGCAATGAAAATAATTTGATAAGAAACAAAAGATTTCTTCGCTCTTACCTGATATTGGGAACTTCTTCTTCTATGACCAAATCCGAAAGAAGAAAATGGTGTTTTGCAATCAGGAAACGATTTATCACTGATTCTCTAACCTGAGGACAGATAGGTGTTTTATTTCAAATGTTCCTGGAACATTACAGCTCACTCCCTCCACTCCTTCCAGTCTTCACTCAATGTCACCTCAGTGCCTCCTCCCAGCACATGTGCACTTTTCTCCCTGGTGCTGACCTCTTCCTATAGCAATCATACCACTTTGCTCACTAATACCCCCCTAAGGCAGAGGGGGTTCTGTTCCACTCACTGCTATATTCATGAGACGAGGGAAAGTTCCTGGTGGATGATCGTGAAATTTTGCTGAGCGAATGAACAACTGGAGAAAACAGGACCCATCTTGAAGCACATAGATTTCAGATTCTTAACTTCTTCCTCTACTTAGACTGATTTATTTTCTAATTATTCCTTAAATAGAGAACGTCTTAAATATAATAAATTGTGGCTTTTTAAAAAAAAAGATTTTATTTATTTGAGAGACTGAGGGAGGGAGAGAGAGAGCACAAGTGGGGGAAGGGGGAGTCACATTAGGGAGAGGGAGAAGCAGACTCCCCGCTGAGCAAGGATCCCAATGTGGGACTCAATCCCAGGACTCTGGGATCATGACCCAACCCAAAGGCAATTGCTTAACCAACTGAGCCACCCAGGCGCCCCAAAATTTTTTTTTATACGGAGCCCACAGGGTAGATCTTTTGGGGGGGAAAAATGTGCCCTAGTGACTATAGCATTTCCAACAAGTTACATTTATTAGGAGAAGGAAGGGCAAAAGGATATTTCAAGTTTTTAGTGCATCAGGGCAGTTAGTATGTGGTTTATAAAATTTTTTCATTACAAAGGTGATATGATACAAGCATTGAAATACGAGAAAAATTATGACTTAGAAATTCTATCCCTTGTAATCATGCCTCACTTAAGATAACCACTGATCATAAAATGAGATACATCCTGGTGTTCCATACATTCAAAAGATGAAGATGGCTGCTAATTTCATATCTGTAATTATGAGCAAAAAAGTCTAGAGAGGTTAAGTGATGTTTGTCCCACAGAGAACTTCGAAGAATAGACATCACCCTCCCCCCAGTGTGAGGGTACTGGCTGTTTTCCCCTCTGAAGACTCTGTAAAATGATATTCCTTACCTGTTGGAGGTACTTGGCTACTATGGCCCTATGGGTATCTATGTGGTCCTTGGTTTCAATTATGTTTCTGTCTCGTAAACGTTTCTCATAGTCCTAAAATTAAAAAGGAATCATTTTGTGATTGTGAATTACTAGTACTTTCCCACGTGAGACTAGAGAATTTATCTTAAATCAGAGAATTTATCACGTGTGGTTTAAATAATAACTTATGGTTCTAAGTGTTTCTTCCACCTTCCTCTTCATTTTTGGTTCAAGATTGATCTTGGATGCAGTATGCAGGTTTTGGAACCAGTTGGCTGAACTGCCTTATAAGTAGAAGATAATTCTATAACGCAATTACAACATAAGCTTTTCACGTAGGAAGAAAGAAGCCACAGAGGTAACCAAGAGACTCACTATAGTTCAAGATGCTAAGCTCACCCGAGCAACTCAGCCAAAGCTTCTGTTGGCATTTTTGTCTTTTCTGTTTTAAGTAGAGCACTTGCAAAAATAGTAAATAGCATCTGGCCGCAGCTGACACGGGTCACCTACTTGGAGGAGTACAGGGTGCATGAGCTTTGTCTTAGGCGGCTGACTTTCCTCTCTCTCTCTATCAGTAAAATCCCCCAGGGGCCCAGGAAGCAGCCATGTTCTGCTTCAGTCCTTCGGTGGTCACAGCTGAATACCCAGAGAGGCTCCTAACCCAGCCTGGGCAACTCAAGCCAGCTGTTCCCAAGATTTTTTTTTTTTTTTCCAAAGATTTATTTACTTATCTTAGAGAGAGTGTGCCCGAGAGTGTGGTTGGGGGGAAAGGGGAGAAAGAGAGGGAGCGAATACTCAAGCAGATTCCCTGCTTGGTAGAGCCCAACTCTGGCTGGATCCTAGGACCCTGAGATCATGACCTGAGCCGAAATCAAGAGCCAGAAGCTCAACTGACTGATCCACCCAGGCCCCCATAGCTGTTCCCAAGATTTTTAAGCTTGGGACAGATGGAGAAAAGTCCTTGCTGAGTTCAGGTTCTGGGTCCAGGTGTCGTTGAGGCACAGCTGAACTCCTACCATTCATGCCTCTTTAGATAGTCAATCCGATTTTCGCATTACATCATCCAATAAACTCTCCTTGGTGCTTTCGGAGTAGCTTAAATTGGCTTTTTATCACTCACTGTCACAAACTCGAACTAATACAAAGAACCAAGTAACCAAAAATACTCTCCAATAGTTTCCACACTTTCTGCATAAAAAATCATCATGGCAAAAAAAAAAAAAAAATCATCATGGTGGGGCGCCTGGGTGGCTCAGTGGGTTAAGCCTCTGCCTTCGGCTCAGGCCGTGATCAAGGTCCTGGGATCAAGCCCTGCATCGGGCTCTCTGCTCAGCAGGGAGCCTGCCTCCTCCTCTCTCTCTGCCTGCCTCTCTGCCTACTTGTGATCTCTGTCAAATAAATAAATAAAATCTTAAAAAAAAAATCATCATGGTATCAATTTCCAGTGGCTCTCCATTTACCTCATCAAACACTAACTTGCCTGTCAGGCTCTCACTGGCCTGCCGTCCCCTCCCGCCAAAACACACGCCTATTGCCTGTAGCTCCTCAAAGTTTCCCCACCTGCGGTGTCCCTCATCTGCCAGACCTGTGCGCCCTGCCCACCCAAGGCAGCTGAGACCCCAGGAGCTCCTGCCAGTGCCTCTCACAGGAACAGTGTGGCAGGGTAATTTCCCATAGTAACACTTAGGAGACTTTTCAAACCTAATTCTTCTTCATTTGTATGTTATTATATGGGGCAAAGAGATCACTTAAACGTTAAGTTTAAGAAAAATAATGGAAAGGTTAAGAGCTATAAATGAGAAACCAATATGGCCATCGAGAACATGACAGCAAGAAAACACACATGAATTGTATACTGAATGGTATGAAGATATTTTATTACGGTATTAACTCTTCCGTGGCAGTTTCTTACCTGGAATACTTTTTCCAGAATTTCTCGATCATATGCCGGAATTTGCTTATAATTTCGGAATTCGGGCACCTCTTGGCTTCTAAGACAAAGAAGCCTGAATCGTTTGGATCTATTTAATTCCTCATCCGAAACAAAGTTAAATTCTTGTTGCAGCTGCTCTAGGCGGAAGAAATCAGGGACATAGGATTCACCGCTGGTAGCAACCTAGAGAAAACGAGACACAACTTTAGATGGCAGGCATTTTGCATCTGAAGAAACCAGCATTCCCATTCATTCCCATCTTTTGGGAATGGAAGCTGAACAGTTGTGGACTGAGACCTGAAACATCCAGCCTTTCATTTAAGGATGAGATACGTTAAAATATAACAGTACTAAGTCAGATGCTGTTCTATTCCTGTACGAGTAGTAAAAAGTACCACAAATCATTTTTCCCCCCAAAATTATAAAGTTCGTTTTTTGATATGCATGCATCCCTCATAGGTTGTTATGCAAATCTATAGCCTGAAAGGCGACAGATTTGTATCAGTGTATTACCAGGTGCCTCTTGGAAATAGGATTGCTTATATACAGAGTACATGAAATCCAATATATGTATTTAAAATATGGCTAAGACATATTTGTATATTAAAATAAAAATATATAAAGATAACTTAATAAAACTTTAAACATATATTTAACAAAATATTTTAAAATATTAAAAACATAACAAAATATTTTAAAATATTTAAAAAATATCTATTTATGCACATATGTAGATCTGGTCCCAGAATCAGCTGGTCAGCCTCCCTGGTTTAAGGGCCATGCTCTTCTGTCTCTAAAAAGCACCTCACGGCCTTGGTCACTGACTAGAGAGAACCAGAGATGGTTCTGGGCACCAACCCCCCTACACTGGCACCAAAAGGATGGTTTCAGGATACTGCTGAGAGGCTGAGCAGGTGGGGCTGACCTTTGCTCAGGAGTCTGCTTGCCCGTCTGTGGGGGCTTTGACAGTGGCACCCTCCTCCTCAGTGAAGGAAAGCCAGGGAGCAGAGATTTGCTGGGGCTTTGCATGGGGAAAGGTGATCTCGCTGTGAAAATCCATTAAAAAGAGGCTAGTCAGGAAGACATCCCTGTGTTCCATCCCTCTAATGGGAAGACAAATAGTTTAAAAGAAAAACATGGAGGTGACACTTGTGCTATATTACCACTGACTTAAAGATAGTAATCGAGGGCGCCTGGGAGGCTCAGTCAGTTGAGCAACTGCCTTTGGCTCAGGTCATGATCCCGGGGTCCTGGGATCAAGCCCCACATTGGCTTCCTGCTCTGCAGGGAGTCTGCTTCTCCCTCTGCCCCTCTTCCCCATTCGTGCTTGCTTTCTCTCCCTCTTGCAAAAATAAATAGATAGTAATCAAAATGTGATTTGAAAACTCTATAAGGAATAGTCTATGCTCTAGGTAATATGGCCTTTTCTTTCCAATATTTCTTTTATTCACACTAAGAAGTATCATGTTGGAAGGAGAGGTTCTAAAGATAAACATCAAAATAAACCAAAGCTCGCTTTGAGACTTATCTTAGAAAGTTGAGGGCAGAAATGAACATGTTATCCTGGACCCAGGTCCCCTGCTGATGAACTCACACTAATGAACACGATCACAGAATGTGTTGCTGTGGTCGCTTTCCAGATCATCTACGTGTTTATTATGTTTTTGTAGCAATTATGAACTTGGGAATAAAAACAGTTGTATTTGCTACCAAGAAAAATCATTTACTGACTAATGTTCCATTTTATGTATAAATTCAGTGAAGAATTTTGAATCGTATGATAGACACAAGCAATTTATCTCAGACATACTTAAATGAAACCGAAATGATAATCTAATTAATCATCAAATAGGAGAACAAACATAATCACCATTTCTGAAAACATCCCTGTCAGCCTTTCCACGTGTGATGGACTGAGCATGTGCTCTGGAACCAGATCAACTAGGACCTGAGTCCTTACCAGTCGCGTGAGCTTGAGGAAGTGACTCTGAGCGTCCACACTCAGGTTCCTCTCCATAGGAGGGGCTGAGTAAGACCTCTCTTTAGCGCTTTGCAGAAGTTAGAGGTAGGAGCAAAAGCAATATTACAAGAACAACTGTTACTGATTGCCCACTGATTGTGTGCCCAGCTAAGTGTGGAAATGCAGCGGCGCATGTCCTCACAGCCACACTGTGAGGGTGTCCGAGCCAGACAGGGGCAGAATCTGACCGTAAACCTATCATTCAACCTAGCCCTCATGTTCTTAACATGCTATCACATGGGAGATCACTGTGTGAAAGAAAATGTGTGTGAAGGGCTGAGCCATTTCTATCATGGTCACCCCAAGTTGAGAAGTGGGGGTGTGCACACAGTTCTCCTGCCACATTACCGATATTAGCTGCATCAAAGGGGCATTGTTGGGGTCGTTCGGGTCGAGCTTGGACTCTGCTGCCCACTTGGCCAACTTTTTCAAGTCAGTCAGTCCGGATGTGCCAATAGAGGAGATGGCATCTGCCCTCTTCAAAGCGCTGGGGAAAAAAATGAGTGCCATGAGACAGCCATGTTCACAGGGTAGTTTGCCTCAGGCCCACAAAGTCCCAGGGACAGCACTGCTTCAGGAGGCTCTTACCATCTAGGGGAGAAAATCTGATCATAAGGAAGGAGTTTTGCCATTTTCCTTTACTTGATGACGGCTCTTAAGCATGTTATAGGGATAACAGAGAAGAGTGAATGGGGGGACACAATACCTGATACCTGCAAACCACATATCTGATAAGGAGTTATGGCTTAAAATATCCAGGAAACTCGTAGCTCAATAGCAATAAAACAAAGAATCTAATTAAAAAATGGGCAGAGGACCAACAGACATTTCTCCAAAGAAGACATGCAGATGGCCAGCAGGGACTTGAAAAGGTGCTCAATCACCATCACTCCCCACCAGGGAAATGCAAACCCAAACCACAGTGAGATATCACCTTACACCTCTTAGAATAGCCATCATCAAAGAGACACAAGGTAACAAGTGCTGGTGAGGAAGTGGAGAAAAGGGAACCCTCGTGCACTATTGGGGGGAATGTAAATTGGTACCAACACTGGAAAACACTGGAGGATCCTCAAGAAATTTAAAGTAGAACATCCACATGATTCAGTAATTCCACTTCTGGGTATATATCTGAAGGACACAAAATCACTATCCTGGAGAGGTATCTGCACCCCCATATTTATTACAGCATTATTTGTAAGAGCCAAGACACGGCAACTTGACTGTCTATCAGCGGAAGGAGGAATAAAGAAAATGTGGTATGGATATTCAATGGAGTATTACGCAGCCATAAAAAAGAAGGCATCCTGTCATCTGCAACAACATGGGTGGAGCTTGAGGGCATCATGCTAAGTGAAGTAAGTCAGACAGAGCAAGGCAGGTATTGTAGGATCTCACTTATATATGTAATTAAAAACGAAACAAAACTCATAGAAACAGAGAACAGATTGGTGGTTGCCAGGGATAGGGTGGGGGGAGGGGAATGGGCAAAGGGGGGGTCAAAAGGTCCAAAGATCCAGTTATATGATAAATAATTTTGGGAGGGCTAATGTACAGCATGGTGACCATAGTTAACAATACTTTACTTTACATTTAAAAGTAAAAAAAAAAAAAAAAAAAAAAAGTTCCTGAGAGAGTAGATCTGAAAAGTTCTCATGGTAAGGAAAACAAAATTTGTCACTGTGTGTGGTGACCGATATGAAGTAGACTTATTTGGGTGATTATTATTTCACAGTATATACATTAACCAAATCTCTATGTTGTACGTCTTACACTTATACAATGTTTTGTGTCAGCTCCATCTCAAGAAAACCAAGTACGATGTGGCCCACCCCTAGAGTCCTGGGATCCAGGCCAGATTGGCCTCCAGTGCCTCAGTTCCCACACAACTGGGGACCACTGGTAGCTGGGGCTCGAATAAACACACAAGTGATTTAAGCACCATCTTCGGACATGCCTGAGTTGCCAGGAGGCCAGCGGTTGCCAGCAATGGTGAGCTGTGGCTTTGTTAGCAGCATTGCATTTCTTGGTACCCATCCTGGGCTCACTCGACTCCCTCTCCTGAGTTGCTGGAGCTCTCAACCCCAGTGTGAAACTTAGTGGGATGAATCCATCAGCCGCGCTTATACTCCAAGTCCTCCCCTGGACGTGGCTGCCAATCTCCTGACTGAGACAGTGTGGAGCAGCATACCTTGTGCTCATCCCAGGAACACAGGCATCAGAATCAGGATGGAGAGGGCATAAAGGGAACGAAACAAGACCCACTCTATTTCCATGTGTGTTGTAAATGATAGATTGTGAACTGGAAAGGGTCTTCTTGACGATGAGAAGTCTTTTTGTTTTAGAGTGGAGGCACCTGAGGCCTAGAATAGTAAAAGGTTAACTCAAGACACATCTGTTGGGGCAGGATGGAAGCAAGAATCGAGCCCAGGCCACCTGGTTCCCATGGTCCAGGCCTCCTGGACAGGCACCCGCCACGAGGAGGTAGGGACTGCCAAAGGGGGAAATGGCAGAGGCCCAGAGTGCCTTTTCTTCTGTTCTGGGTTAGAGCCTAAGGCGCTAGCAACCAAGGAAGAGATCTGACCATTGAGACTTTTATAACAACCAGAAGTTTATACAACCATCCTCATTCACATTGAGGGCCACGTACGTATGCACAACTGTATGCTGTGTACTTCCCTGACTATAAAATGGGGCCAGAAATCCTTCACAGAGTTACTGGAGAGATTAAATAAGGCAAAGTGCTTTGTGCTGTTTCTGACACTGCTGAACATCTAATACTTAATAGGCTATTAATATTTTAATTCTTACCTCAAGAACAATAAAAAACTCTGAAAATCCTGGCACAGGAGAATAAAAGGAAAGAAGGTAACATTGCAAAGTTCCCCCTCCCATGTCATGAATACAAACGCTGGCATTACTCATCTATTTACTCTAGACACCCATTACCTTCTAAATCCGATGTTCTGCTGTGACAGTGGGGGAATTAAAGGGATCCCATTTTCTCCAATGGCCCAGGCCACACTGTTGGACACCTTCCCCGAGGTCATTAGAATCAGTTGATTACTACCATCTGCTTCAAAGGAGAAGGGCACTCCTAGGGAAACACCAGATTACACAGACATTGTTGAGAAAAAGGGAGTGAGCCCAGCCCTGGTAGGAAAGCAGACAGTAGACAAATGGGCTGGCAGGATGGAACAGAATTCCAGTCGGCATCACTGAACTTCTTCAGGCAATGACTCGGAATTGGCCACTTGGTTCTAGCTCTGACAGCAGCTTGTAGACTTTATATATAATGAATGAGGAGTGGTGAGTGGGACCATCTGTGTGTCTATTCTGGTTCTGCCACTTAACAACTGTGCGGCCATAAACAGATTGCTTAATTTCTCCAAGCCTTCATTTCTTTATGTGTGAAATCAGGATAAAAATAGTACCTCCTAAGAAAGATGACTATGAAGACCTCCATTCATTCACTCAGTGAACAAATACGTATTTGGCTCCTCCTTCAAGCCAGGCACTATTCTAGGTACTGCCGATCGCAGTAAAGAAGCAAAACAGATGAGAATCCCTGTTCTCAAGGAGTTTCTATTGCAACAGGAGGCAGGCAATAAATAAGAGGAACGTGTGGTATGTTAGAGAGGGATAAATGTGGAAGAAAAACCATAAATTAGGGAGCATATATAGAAAACATGCATTTTGGGAGGGTGGGGAAGGGCTGAACTTTTAGATGGGGTGGCGGAGGAGGCTTCATGAGAGGGGGACTTTTGGATAAAGGCCTGAAGCGAAGGAGGAAGGGAGACATGCAGATTGTTGGGAAAGAGCATTTCTGGCAGAAGGAACGAGTTCAAGTGCTTAAGGGTGTGCCTGAGTGAGGAGCCACATGTCAAGTGTGGTCGTCCTTGCAGAGCACTTAGAGCCTGGAAGACAGTGGCCACTCCACAGACCTCAGCTACGTGCAAGCTACTGGGCAACGGCGAGCCTCACTTACTTATCAGGCCTCTACCGATTGGAAATTCATGATAAAAAGTCTCGGGGCAGGTTGTTTAATCCACTAAAAGAAGGAAAGGTTTTCAAGCACTAAATATAGTGACTGCATGTTGTGCAGTTCCAGTTAATATTAGTAGCACAAAACAGAACCACTATTACGCTGTAATAGCATCTCTGTATTTTTCAAAGATCTTCCATTAAAATTGAATATCCACTTTAATCTTCAAAATAACTCTAAAAGACATGAAAGGAGGTCTCCTTAGATTCATTTTATGAATGAAGATGATGATATTCAAAGAGATTACATAATTACTAGGGTCCCACAATTTATCAGTGTGAGAACTGGAACTAAAGCCTAGGTCTCCAGACTTGTAGGTTGGTGATTGGATTTGAGCCTCAAAGAATTCTTGCAGATACATTTCCAGATATGAACTTACAATAAAAAGATCACTAGACACACAAGGAAATAAGCCATCAAGAATAAGAGGCAACAAAAGCAGACCAATAAGCAGACAGGTATTGGAATGATTAGTACAGAATGTTCAAACTATGTGTACGTGTTTTTAAAAATAAAGAAGTAATGACTGGATAAAAGAAATGAAATGATTGAGAGTTGGAGGAAAGGACAAATGTTATCATAACTGACCAGATTGGAAAATAACTAAATAGAATTTATAGAGGTGAAAATGCAATAATTAAAATGAAAAACTCCGTGAGGAGTTTCAATAATTAGATACAGCCAAAGAGTGAATTCATGAGTTGGAAGACAGATTTAAAGAAGTTTTATGGAATATAGTAGTGAAAGAAAAAGATAGCAAGGTATATTATAGAGGTTAAGAAAATGGTGGGCAGAGAAGGTAGGTACATCATATATCTAATCACAATTATGGGGATAAGAGAGAAGATATTAATTAATATCCCTATTATAATTATTTAAGTTTTTCAAACTTTCAGTCTTATGAATAATACCATGATGTACATTTTTTATGCACAAAGCTTTGTCCTTGTTTTAAATTATTTTCTTACAAAAGATTTCTAGAAGAAAAATTAAGGTGTCAAAGGCATTTTAAAGGTCTTTATTCACATTGTCAAACTACTTTATACTTGCCTAGTTATATGAATTTATTGGCCACCAACAGTATACAAAAAAAAGAATTTGCAAAAAATTACATATCATCTTTTTAATTTGAATTTCTGAAAGCAATCTTATAATTATCTGGTTGTGTGAAAATGAAAAAAAAAAAAGCCAAGTTCAAAACTGACAGTAAAATCATGAGCCATTAAGAATAATTTGCTTTCCTTACCACTTCCAACTCCCTCGTGGTCCAGTGTCACATGCTGGTTACTACTAAACTCCACTTCTTCAATGGGAGCTCTGCCAGTGACAACAGTAGTTTCAGGAATAGGCAGAAACACTTCTGCTAGCAATGTGGTACCAGTGTGTCCAACTGTTTCATATACCTGAAATTGAGGAAGAAAAACAGTCAAAGAAAAACAGCAGGAATATGCTCACTGCCAGATATTTAATCCATTTACCTATGCTGATCACTGTTCTAGCCCAGAGCATCCACGTCAGAGTGGAAAAGTTGAGTTGTGTTATTGTGGTTCCCATGGAGACTAAGTTACACCCTATTAGTGGCCAAGTTGTTGACATCCTGTTCTCTTGTCTGGTCTACTATCCTGGGGTGGAGAGGTTAATCATAGGAGCAGGCTATCACAACCGTTTCCATTTCAAACCAATACATAGGTTATGAATGGGCTTCCTCTTTTTCCTGTTTGTGTTATTTCTCAGGAAAAGAAATGCCATCAGGGGGAATGGGTGAGATAAAATGGGCATGCCACTAGATGATTTATTATTTACACCTAAAAGTCAATAGGAGAAGTATCATACCTAGAAGTACTCTAGAGCATCAGGTTCAAATCTACTATTTAATAAATCTTCCAAATTCTTTCCTTCAAGAGCTCATTTAATTTGTTGGCTGCTGAAACCCTACCAGCTCCTTCTCAGACTTTCTCCCAAGAGGGAGCCAACTGGACCAACTGCAACTCTAATTACTGTGGCTTGTCTCATTTTAATGCCATCACCATGAAAGGATCCGTTCCCAAGGCAACCAGAGATTATGTACATACAATGCAGTTCAATAGGAACTTCGCTCCATTGGATCAAATGTCTCTTGTACCCTTGGATCATTTCACTTTTGTGGTAAGAAGATGACAAAATATTCCACAGTCCTGCTGGTTTCTTTCCTGTATTTTTTCTTTCCCTCTGAGAGGTCTCTGGCTAGTACACATTTCTCCAAAGTGCTGACTTTGCTCATTTATTTTTACTAATTAAATATTCGTATTTTTCTTCTTGTGCAATAGAGTCCCCCTCTGATTAATACTTTCCACTTACCGCTGGGATGCACATAGAAGACACTACAGGTCCTCTCCCCGCCCCCACTCTCCCCTACAGGGCATATGATACGAATTCTTTTTCAAGGATGAGGAGAAGGCTGAATTAGTGCTAGGCTGCCATCCTGGCCTCGTCTCCCTGTATCTACCAGCTCACATTTGCCAGATGACTGGCTGAGCTTGGAGGGGCTACTGGAGCAAAGACAGAGACATGACAACTGAACTCAGAACCCTGGACTTAATATCACTGTGAGCTGTTCTAACAGGTTATGTGTGCTGAGAGACCTGTGACTGTCAGGGCCCACCTGTGCTGAGTGGCCAAGTCCACCTAATTCAGGGCTTGGCAACAAGCCCATGAGTATACCACGTTCTCCAAATTCATCTTTATCATCTTTATCAGTAAAAACAAAAAAGTGATATTTTGGTCTCTATTAAAAAACACCTTTTATAGAAAATGTCAAATACATAATCCTAGAAGAACAATACAGCATGAACCCATCACCTGGCTTCAAATACCATTAGCTAATGGCCAACCTGGTTTCATCTCTACTCTCATGTTTTCCCCTCTCCACCAATATTTGGAACCCAGACATCATTCCATCTGTAAATATTTCAGTATGTGTCTCTAAAAGAGAAGGATATAAAAAAGCATAGCTATAATACCATTATCGCAGTAATTCCTTCATAATGTCAAATATCAGTAAGTTTTAAATTTCCTTCAGAGTCTCAAAAAATTACTATAAAACTTTGAATCAGGATCAAAATATACTCTCCACAGTGTGAATGATTGATAATTCCCTCAAGCCTCTATTGATTTGTAGGTGACACCCCTCCCTTTTCATAAGTTTTAAATTTTTAAATTTCTCTGTATTTTTATTGGTTTAGAGCTCTAATGGGAAAAGGAGTGCCATTTACTGCTTGCCCCAAACTCCCATAAGGAGACTCTGGATTTACAATCTCAGAGAACTTAAAGAACATAAGCAGATTATTTTTTCTTGCACAGAAGACCTTGGTTGACCGTGTTAAATTATCACGAGCATGAAGTTTCAGCCTGAGAAAATGATATGTTTTCGTTCCTTTTTAAAATTTTTTATTTTTTGCCAACATTTTAATTGAGACATTCATTTGTATGCAGCCCAGTATGGGCTTTTGGTCTGGTATTTTGTTCAGTCTTTCACACATTCCTATGAAGGATGGTTTGTGGTGAAGATTAAGCCAGATAACAGACCCAACAATTCTGGATGATGGATTTGAGGCTCCAAAAGGAGAAACTCCTTCAGCCACTCACTTGGTAATTCAAAAAGCTGCGATTTGAATCTACAACTGTTTCACTTCAAAACTCATACACTTTTTTGCTATGACTTCCTTATGGGCTGGGAAAATCTGAAAGGCAACCAAACAATTAAGAATTCTTTTAGAGTCATAGCTATGATCCAGAAAACGTAATTCGTTTAGACAAACTGGTGGGAAATAATGATTGAAAGAGTATTTAGAATCTGAATGAAAAAAAAAATACTACAAAAAATGTAAGTACTATAAAAAAAGTGTCTAGGGGCGTCTGGGTGACTCAGTTGGTTAAGGGTCTGACTCTTGATCTCAGCTAAGGTCTTGATCTTAGGATTATGGGTTCACACTCCATGTTGGGCTCCACAATGGGCATGGAGCCTACTTTAAAAACAAACAAAAAGACAAGCAAAAAAAAAAAAAAAAAGCAATGTCTATAATCAAAACTTAAAGGATCACCTCAGCATATGCAATCATCAAAAGACTGCTGAGCTATTCCTGTCTCAGACTTACTTCTTGGTTGCTCAGAACTCTTAAGAGGGTTGCTGCCTCAGCAAGAGAGGTGTGTCTCATTCACTCTAGTGCAGGGGCTTTAACTCACTGTAAAGTGCCTATGTGGACTGGGCACCAAGCGAGGCATTTGGGGAGTTGCCACCTGCACACCAATACCCACGGATGTGCCACCATCATACCCTATGTTTTCCCTGAAGAAACACTTATCCACTCTATCAAAATTTCTTGTTAATGCATTGTCTGTCTCACTGGACATGGTGATTCCTGAGGACAAGGTCTTGCTTGATTTCCCTTTGAAAGCCCAGTACCTGCCATCTGAGAATTAATGTATTTAGAAGGAGCATGCTAACTCTTAATAGAAGTAAGGCATTATTGTTGCTGTAATTATTGTTGTTGTTGTTGTTTATGATGATGATGATGATGATGATGTAAACTCTACCCTTAATGTTGGGCTCAAACTCTTGACCCTGAGGTCAAGAGTTGCATTCTCCACTGACTGAACCAGTCAGGCACCCCTAGAAATAAGGCATTAAATGATAAATCCAAGGAATGGTTTTCTTTGAACTGCTGCTATCCTGGGTGTAGTATGGCTCTCAGATTTTATTTTACTCCCTACTTGTCACTCCTCTCACAGCCTGAAGAGGGCAATGTGGGACAGAGCAGCCTTGTGTTCCAACAGCTCTGAATCCTGACACTGACACTTAGTAGCTGCTATGCAACCTTGGGCATGACATTCCTCGCTTTTTGCTTTTATTGTGAAATGAAGATGTTAAAGCTCTGCAGGAGGGCAGTGGTGAAGCTTTGGGACCTGGGCGAGATGTCTCTTTCCTTCCTTATGAGCTCAGTAAATGTTTATTCTTCTTCTTCTGAGCATACAATCTACAATAAGCACCTGCATTTTTATAGTACTCTGTGGTTTACAAAGCTCTTTCATAAACATAATTACACTTCCCAAATATCTTGTTAAATCTTGCTGGCAACTGGTTTTAGTAAACTTTATGAAATAAGAATTTCTTTTATTTAAGTTAAACTTATAAGATCTGTCTTTTCAAGACACTAATTTTTTTCAAGGAAGACATTAAGTTGCTGAGGATTTATAGGAATTTTACAGCATATCCTATATTTGTAATGAAATCATCTATATTTCTGGGTCCCCAAAGGCAAGGAGGTGAAAAATGAACTACTTAAGGCTTAAATGCTTTTGAAAAAATCAGGAGCTAATGAAGTCCTGATATTACTTCAAGTCAAGGGAATAGAAAGCATACCAATAGTTAGAAAATACCATTTATGATGGCAAAGCAAGTTTCAGAAAGGGACATAAATGCAGTATTTAATATTTCATTAAACCTGTGTTTTAGCGTATGCAATCATCAAAACCTGACCTTGCGACTCTCTTACCTTCTACTACTTCAGAATTCCAAAATGTTCCAACACTCAGTGCAGTTAAATAAGTGTGTGAAGTATGTTTAAAAATAAGAACAAATCCAAATATTTTTCATATAGCTTGCATCTCTTTCTATAACGTAAGAACCCAGTGTTCGCTTATTTAGCTGTATAAGATAAAGTTTCTATATTACTTAGCACCAAAGGCTTTACAAAAACATCTCTCTTAGACTTTAATAATTCATCAAATGCTTTATTGTGGAAGGACCACAGGAGTTGGCTCTGAGCTTTTCTGTTTTGGTTTTTATTCCCTGTGGGTTGCCCTGTGCTGGTCATTCTGCTTAGTAATGACCCACAAAGCATGCAGTTATTGTAGAAAGGACATTTCTGGAGGACATCAGTGGAAAGGTCCTTGTTCCCAGTTTCTGGAAACACATTTCTGTCTAATGTCAGGAGAGGAACTAAATGCTCTTGGTGCTGAGTCTTTAGGACAGAGGCAATATGAACTCTAGGGGAGCAGAAGGTTTGCTAATTGAGACTACTGTCTCAGAAGACTGTTATCAACTTTTTAAATTTTTAAATTTTATTTTTTTAAAGATTTTTTATTTATTTGAGACAGAGAGAGAGAGTGTGTGTGAGCAAGTACAGGGGGAGGTGCAGAGGGAGAGAGAGAAGCAGACTCCCTGCTGAGCAGAGAGCCCATGAACTTTTTTTAATAAGGAAAAATGGATTCCATCTGACAAAGCCAAAAAAAAAAAAAAAAATCCAAAGTTTTCCCACACTTTTCACTCTCCTCTTTCAAGGTGGCAGCAGTTCCATTTAATGCTAGGGTGCTGTGCTGTTTCAAAAAGTCAGAAAATGGGCACCTTGGGCTTGGTGTTTATAAGCAGCTTTCTGTATAATTAAGTTTAACTTTTTCTTTTTCCCCAAGTCGGGGGTTGTCAACCTCAGCACTATTGACATTTTGGGTTGGATGATTCTTCATTGTGTGAGCTGTTCTGTACTTTGCAGGCTGTTAAGCGACATCTCTGACCTCAACCCATCAGAGGTGCCGTTAGCTCCCCACTTGTTATAATCAAAATGTCTCCTGACACTGTCACATGTCCCCTGGGGTGTAAAATTACCTCTGCCTGAGAAGCACTGCTATGAGCAAAACAAGTGCTTATGTGTATGTTTGAAGGTGGAAAGCTGAGGGAGAAACATGGTTTACATTCAACTGTTCAAAAATCTTTCTGTTGTGTAAAGCAAGGCAGCAATGAATTCAGAACAGCAATTAGATCCACTGCTACCAACTTGAGATTATTGTTAAAAAAATTTGTTATTGGGGCGCCTGGGTGGCTCATTCAGTTAAGCATCCTATTGTTGATTTTCGCTCAGGTCACGATCTCAGGGTCGTGAGATCAAGTCCCACGTTGGGCTCCACGCTGATGGAGCCTGCTTGCAATGCTCCTCCTTCCTCTGCCTCTCCCCTGCTCATGCATGCATGTGTGTGTGTGTGTGCACTCTTTCTCCCTTTAAAATAAATAAATAAATCTTAAAAAATAATCATTAAACTTCGATTAACATACTATGCTATATTTGTTTCAGGTGGTGTCCAACACAGTGATCCTACAATTCTGTACTTTATGCAAAGCTCACTATGATAGGAGCAGTCATTACCTGTCACCACACAACCTTATTACAGTATTATTGACTAGGCTATGTCTTTCATCTCCGAGACTTGTTTATTTTATAAGCGGAAGATTGTACCCCTAATGCCCTCTACCTATTTCTTTTAGCCTGCCATCCCCCTCCCTTCTGGCAACCACCAGTTTGTTCTCTGTATTTAAGAGTTTGCTTCTGTTTCTGTTTTGTTTTGTTTGTATATTTGTCCAGCTTGGGATGGTTTATGCAATTACAATGGCTTCTCTTTGGAATCTAGTTTACTTTAACTCAACCATCTGGGGCACATTTGCCTGCTAACAGTGATTAGAATTGTATAGATAAGATGAACCTTAGAAATACAGGGACATTAAGACAGATAAAAAACAGTATTCCGCTGGGAAGTAGAATTTATATCACATGGTTTAAAATGATGATTCTCTAATTTTAAAACAGAAGAGAACAAACCAGAACAGTCTCATGGCTTGTACTTGGTAGAGCTAGGTTCAGACAAGCAGCTGCCCTCTCAGCTCGGCTGCTTGTGATGGTCACGGCTGTTAGTCACCTCATGGTCCCCATTTCCCTCAGGGTTGAATCCAAGTATTATCCTAGTGTTATGCCCACAGACTTCCCTCCTTCACTGAAAAGGTGGAGGGCATCTGAGGGGGACCCCCATACAGCTCTGTCCCTTACCCTCATCCCGTGTCCTCATGCCTGCCCCAAAGGAACTTCCCATCATGCCTTGACCCCAACTCCCCCAATATCCTGTGGCCTCTGGTCCCTCTCCCCACCACTTTCCTTTTTATTTTCAGTCACCAATCTTTTCTGCCCTGGGGCTTTTCTCATGGTTTAACAGACACGCTCAATCAACACCCTAAAGGAAGCCACAGTTCCTGTCAAAACCCTGATCCAGGGGCGCCTGGGTGGCTCAGTGGGTTAAGCCTCTGCCTTCAGCTCAGGTCATGATCTCAGGGTCCTGGGATTGAGCCCCGCACAGGGCTCCCTGCTCATCGGGGAGCCTGCTTCCCTCTCTCTCTCTCTGCCTGGCTCTCTGCCCACTTGTGATCTGTCAAATAAATAAATAAAATATTTGTAAAAAAACCCCCAAAACCAAAACCCTGATCCATTTCCCTCCTTCCCTTTTCTGCTGAGCCTCTGGGAGAGGACCCTTCCCTTGGCATCTTCCTTTTTTTCTACCCCTGCCCACTGGACCTCAGTCACCAGGTCCTCCTGTAACATTTCCCCACCGCAGTCTAGCTGCAGTGCGGAGACTACATCAGGCTCATCTTTCTGCAGCCCCTGCCCGCCACCCCCTGCACAATGTCTATGCGATGAGACACTCGTTGGATTGAAGGGACGAACTACCAGTGCATGCAGCACGATGAGGAGGATATGGGAGCAGGTTCTGGGGGCTGGGGGTTGGGGGCTGGGGGCTGGCCCTGCCACCTTCTGGCTGTGTGACGTTAGGGCAGGTACTTAAGTTCCCTGAATTTCAGTGTAACGGGCACCCTAACACAGCGACTGCGGGACTGCTGTGAAGGTGGAATGAGTTTATACACAAAACATGGTGCCTGCAATATTTTAAGTGCTCGGGGACTGTTACACTAGGTATTACTAAATAGCTACACAGCTCAATGGGCTCTGATGCCCGCCGTTGTTTTCTAAGACTTCTCCCAAAGCAATTAGCTCTGAAAGTGCAGAGATACATCAAATTTTAGACTTTGCTCTTCTTTACTGTTATACCCAATTGATGGGCGCAATGTGTGTGAAATTTAGAGTCAGGCTGGGGGTTGAATTCTCCTCTGCCTCTTGACCTGCTCAGTGTTGTAAAGTTACTCAGTATCTCTGAAGCTCATCAGGAGAATAAGAGTATCTGCGGTTTTCTTTAGGATAACATCAGACGGTGTTTGTGAAGAACCTAGTGTTACGGTTAGATAAGCGATAAGTGTTATTTCCTAGAGATCTTCTCCATTTTCATGTGCCCCTGTCCAGCCAAGCCTGCATCTTCTCACCTGTAGATGACCTCACCTGGACCCTTGACCCGTCCTCCCACGGTAGCTGCTGTCCTTCCTCCCTGTTCTCAGCCACCTGGCTCCTCTGTTCTGCTCACTCACTGTAGGACCTCCTGGTATCTGCTCCCCTTGGCTCCCAGGGTCAGCTTTCAATAGTCTGACTCAGCATCATGCAATTGAGTAGATAGAGATGCTTGTGTAAAAACTATGTTTTGGACGAATGTCCACAAAGGACCAGCAGCAACCACGGAAATGAGTTGGCCAAGGGCTAAAAAAGACACTTCTCCAAACGGGACCGTTCCCCCAACTCCGATAGTGCAGTTCTGCAGATGAGCCAGAGGGATCAGGAGAGGACATAGGAAGGAACTCGAGTAACTGCCAATTAGGTTCGAAGGAACAATTCCCTATCTCAGTCCACATGACAGGAACATGAAAGCTCAATAGCATTTACTCATAAGGAAAAATAATAATAATAATGCTACAAAATGTAATCGCGTCCAGTGCAATGGGATCATTGTCAGTTTGGGGGGGGTCAGGAAGAGAAATGACTGATACAGATGTGAATGATAAGGAAATAAAGGTAGGCATCACAAAACTCTCTTTCCCTCCCTCCTTCCCTTCCTTTTTTAGGGAGAGGGAGAGAGAATCCTAAACAGGCTCCATGCCCAGTGCAGAGCATGACACGGGGCTCAATCCCATGACCTTGAGATCATGACCGGAGCTGAAATCAGGAGTCAGACACTTAACCAACTGAGCCACCCAGGCGCCTCCAACTACTTTATTTCTAAATCAAACTTCATTCTTGTGAAAGGCCAAGCATTTGTTTTGGAAAGACCTCATAAATGGAGATTTTTAGGACCTTTCTGGAGGGACTCTGGGCCTGTTCCTACTCCCCTGTCCCAAGAGAAGTCCAGCTTCATTCTCCCCTTGGGACCAGGCATGGTTCAACTTCTTTGTACGTTCACAGGTCCAGCCTTTGTCAAGTGCTGTCCATCCCTTCTTTCAAGGTCCCAGTGTTGTTCCAATTAATTCCTTCTGCTTACTTCCTGTGCTGGGCCCCATCCCATCCCATCCCATCCCCTCACTGCTGGCTTTTTGTGCCGGCTCTGGCCTCATGTCTGCTTCAGGACCGCCTGCACATTCCTTTCTCAAGCCTGGATTCAGCTTTAGGGTTTAAAACATGCAAGGAATCAAACCCTGCAATTAATATTGTTCCCATCAAGGCTCCTTGACATCCTCACAAAGCCAAGTACTGTTTCTCTGGAGCTCTCTCCTCTCCCAGCAGGATTTAAAGCTCCCCAAGGCAGCGCCATGGGGACCCCCCCCCCACTCCCGGCCTGGGGCTTCCAGTTCTCCCCTGAACGCCTGGCTCAGGTTTAGACACTAAGTTGGTGCTTAAGCAGCAAAGAGGCATAGCGCGTTTGTTGGGTCGCCAACTGATGCATTACTGTTTTGAGAATCTCGGAAATTCTAAGTACACTGGGCTCTAAAGTTAGGGATTTTATAATGCTGGTATAAACAGTTGCTTTTAAGGCGATTTTTCTTTTTTCTTTTTTTAAATATTTTATTTATTTATTTGACAGACAGAGATCACAAGTAGGCAGAGAGGCAGGCAGAGAGAGAGAGGAGGAAGCAGGCTCCCTGCTGAGCAGAGAGCCCGACGCGGGGCTCGATCCCAGAACCCTGGGATCATGACCCGAGCCGAAGGCAGAGGCTTTAACCCACTGAGCCACCCAGGCGCCCCTAAGGCGATTTTTCTCACCGTCTTAAAGCTGCCAGTAATTCTTGAACCTCTCTAATCCCACACTTGCAATTATGTGGAAAATTCCCAAATGGCGTAGTTCTATTCCTAGAAAGTTGAAATACAATAGCCCTTAAGTTAATTTCATCTGTAACTACTCCTCAATCGTAAAAATTATGCCATTGAGCCATTATGATATGTGATTGGATCCCTTATCAAATCTCTATAGATAGCTCAAGAACGTAGCCAAGGCTCTTTTAATATTTAAAAGATTACATGGTTCAGCTCTTAGGGCCAAGCTAATTGCCTGTGAATACATTCTTGGTATTCAAGGAGAAAAGTTTGTTTAGTTAAAAAATTTATTTCATTATATTTTGGAGAATTACTTTTTTCATATTACTTAAAAAAATTGTTTTGATTGCAATATCCAAGCAAGCTAATATCCAAGATAGCAAACAGGAGAGAGGTTAGGAGACTGCCCTTCTATTTCAGAATATATGTGAAGTAAAATATTGGTGATCATGGAAGGCGGAGGATGTTTTTCCTTCTATGGAAAAATCAGAAAATGTAGGACTGCCCAGCAGAGAAGCTCTCACAGGCTTCCGGGGAGTCTGAACTCTCAGAGGCACCTGCCTGGAGGAAGAGGGAGCTTCTCTCCTGTCTTCTGTGCTCTCCTCAGTGGGGTGTCCCCTACCGGGGCTCCCTCTCCTCCTACTGGCTATGTTGTCCCACATGGTTGTCTGCTGCTCTCCCTTGCTTCATTCCACTCTTCTATCTGCTTCTTCCCCTCAAGTCTTGGTCTCCTCATGTCAGCTTTTCCTCGGCAGGGAGGAATGGAGGGATGAGTCAAGGACAGATCTTAACGAGGGGGCAAACTCCAAATAACTGAACACTTAACCATTCTGTGGACCTAGTATGGGAGGGACTCACACGGGGACCTCCAGCAACCCGTTGTTATTCAGGGAAGGTGACAGCAGAGCATCAAGCTGGCTTCTGGGGTCTGTGTTTATGTACTTTCTCCATCAAGTTTTATTCTTTTTTTTTTTTTTTTTAAGTTTTTTTATTTAATTACCTGAGAGTGAGAGATAGTGAGAGAGAGCACACAGGAGTGGGGAGGCGAGGGAAAAGTAGACTCCCCACTGAGCAGGGAGCCTGATGCAGACTCCATCCCAGGACCCAGGATCACGACCTGAGCCGAAGATGCTTAACCGATTGAGCCACCCAGGTACCCCTCCATCAAGGTTTATTCTTAATTTAGACAGTTTTTCACATGCAGTAAATCTTTCTTTAAACTGTCACTAAAGCCACAGGAGTTCAGGGCCATGGCAGGAGGGATCATGTAGAAAATGGCAACGATGTGGGGCTTTGGAACCAGTGGAGTGCAACCCTTATCCATTCAGATTCTAAACCACCCAAAGCCCCTGGTCATCCAAACAGAAGGGCACAGCCCCCCCTACTCCCCCAGCTCCTCGCTCATGGAATCCCTGGACAGAAAGGTCCCTCTTAATCAGGTCTTAGTGGTACAGAGAATAACAGATTTTTAAAATCTCAGCATATCTGAAATGGGATTGTCTTTGGATCCACAGTGCATGGTAGCTCAGTGATACAAATAATGGTACGTCTCACAGGGAGTGGTGATGAGATGCAACCCAGTCCCTACAATCCCAGAGCCCCCCAGCATGGCTTTGCTAAGGGGACAGAGGAAGAGGAGCCCTCAGCGTGGTGCAGGCAGTCAGCAGGGTCCCGGAAGAGGTGGGTGGGAGAGGGGGCATGAACCTGACACCCGAGAGCGTGGACGGCTCCAGTTCACCTCCCAGCGCGGGGTGGCACGTGACTCTGGGTGATTCCGCTGCCTCGCCTTTAGACAGCATCACCCCAATTTCACCTTGCTTTCCACACAGCGTTGTAAACCAAGGGGGAAGCAAGTAGAAGCTTACAGAGATTATTTTCCCACAGATGATCTCCAGAAAGGGAATTTTCAGGCTTTAGGAAAGCTCAGTTTTCCCCAAACCCCCAAATCCGATAACCTTTCAAATACCATGTTTTATGTCAACAAAATGTCCTTGCCTTCTCCTCCCGCCCACAGTGAACTTTCAAGGTAGCAGCAAAATAAGTTCTATTTTTTTCCAAGTTCCAGTATCCATAGGCACTTTCTTAAATATTAGGGTTTTAAATCAAGAGTCCGGACACTTAACTGACTGCGCTACCCAGGTGCCCCTCCTCGACCAGTTTTAATAGGCTTTTAATTACTGAGATCCAGGTAATGGTTGATGTTCAAAATGTCAGAGAATATTCACAACCAAGTGCTAACCAATCAGAAGAGATGTCAGCCATACATGAGAACAAGTTCCTGGAGGCATTAGCCTTGTTCACACACCCTTTAGCTAGCCCATTGTGGGAAGGTCCAGGGGATCTTGGAAGTGGGCCAGAGTGGCATTTCGGGAATCCAGTACAGAAGTATTTAATTATTTTAACTTATTTACCTTATTTTTAAAAAGATTTTATTTATTTATTTGAGAGAGAGAAAGAGCATAAGCAGGTAGAGGGGCAGAAGGAGAGGGACAAGCAAACTCCCTGTCAAGCAGGGACCCCAACGTGGGCCTTGATCCCAGGGCCCTGGGATCATGACCTGAGCCAAAGGCAGATGCTCAACCAACTGAGCCACCCACGTACCCCTAAATATTTTAATAATGATACAGTTGTAATGTTACCTGCAGATAATGTCAATTATAACCAATAGGTAGTGGCTGCCTCGAGTACAGTGTTGAGAAGGATTCTGAAGTTCTATGTGGCAAGACACAATAAATAGTTATCTTGCGAGGGTGGTGGATGGGAATGAGAAATCTGTGCATAAATGGTGGATGTGGACTACAAGGGTGGTAGATGACAAAGGCATGTGTGCCAGATATTTGCAACCCTAGTCAAAAGGCCTATTACTATCATATAAGAGAATTCTGTTAGCATCCTAGGAGAGGATTCAAACAGCAAGCTTGGACACTGTTGTGGATTAAATAGTGTCCTCCAAAAATTGCTGTCTACCTGGAACCACAGAATGTGACCTTCTTCTTCTTCTTTTTTTTTTTTTAAATAAGCTCTTTATAGAAGTAATTAGTTAAACATTGAGATGAGCTGACACTGGCTGATGGTTGACTCTAAGTCCAGTGAGGATGTCTTAGTAAGAGACAAAAAGGGACACACAGAGACGGAGAGATGACCAAATGAAGTTGGAGGAGATTGGAGTGACGCTATAAGCCAAGGGATGCCAAGGGCCACCAGAAGCAGAAGAGGCCAAGAAGGATTCTCTGCTAGTGCTTCTGGGGGGAGCACAGCCCCCCTAGATTTCATACCTTAGGGCCTCCAGAGCTATATAAGAATAACTATCTGTTGTTTAAGCCAGTTGAACAGCGTAATTGGTGCAGCCCCAGGAAACTTAAACAGGAACGAATAGATACATTGCTAATGGTGGGATTTAGATCAGTGGTGATACTTATTTTGGGGAGATCCTATAATCTGTAGCCACGCCATCATAGCCACCTGTGATTATGGCAGTATTGATTTCTGGGTCTATCATGGTAGGATCCAGGTAGACAGCGATACTGAACTACTGAAAAAGCCAGGGACTCCTACCTCTCATTCCCTTTTCCCAACTCGAGGCACACCCTGGAGCACCATGGCCAGCATTTTCAGAGGGTGAGGAGGAAACAGATCCCCTTCTGCCAAGACGATAAGGACAGATGTGCCCAGGAGGAGGCTGACCTTCTATTCACCTTGAAATCTATCAGGACACCAGCGTTGCCAATGGATGATTTAAAACCATCTTATACCTGGAGCACCGGGGTCGCTCAGTCAGCTGAACGTCTGACTCTTGGTTTTGGCTCAGGTCATGATCTCAGGGTAGTGAGATCGAGCCCCACGTTGGGCTCCCTGCTCAGCGGGAAGTCTGCTTCCCCTCTCTGTCTTCCTCTGCCCCTCCACGCTGCTTGTGAACTCTTTTTCTTTCTTTTTGGCTAAAATAAATAAGTCTTAAAACCATCTCGTACCCGTGATCACCAAAAAATGCTTGGGATAATGACTATAATTGAAATGCATACCTGCAATGTTAAACTCTCTGGCCAGTTGAATATTTGCAAATTGAAAATCTGTCCAAAGTGAACTCGGAAGTCTGCCCCGAGTGGCCGACTGTCAGTCCTGGACACTTCCTTGTCATTGAAGATCACCTTTATATATATCGAGCGCCTCTTGACATCCTCCCTTCGCAAGACCTCCACCCTGCAAAGTGAGACCAATCATAGATGGGGTTAGTAGTTTACTAGGGAAAATTGGAGCGTCTGACAAATGGGCACTGCACAGAACAAGATACACTAGAGATGACTTGGCCAGTCACTGGAGCTCTCGTTCCTCCAAGACAGCCATGGGTCTCGAGGAACTTCATGGAACAAATTGCAATATGGACTAAGAAATGTGCACTCCAGAGTCCACCAGGGACCGAAGAACTGCAGTCCAAGCATCATTCACTCTGTTACAGGGTCCTTAATTGTTTTCAAAGAAGCCTTATGTTTGCACCCCAAAGCTTTAAGTATTTTTTAAATTTAATTTTATTTTTTCAGTGTTCCAAGATTCACTGTTTATGCACCACACCCAGTGCTCCGTGCAATACGTGCCCTTCTTAATACCCACCACCTGGCTTACCCAACCGCCCAGCCCCTCCCCTCCAAAACCCTCAGTTTGTTTCTCAGAATCTGCAGTCTCTCCTGGTTCGTCTCCCCCTCTGATCATAGTCCTTGTAAGTACGGTGAATCCAATTCATAAGGGACAGTAGTGATGTATATTTGGGGGGGGGTTTAATGCTAAAAATGTAATAGCATATTGTAACAGGTCAAATCCACTTTTCCAAGATTCCAGTTTTTTTTGGTTTTTGTCAATACTTTCCAATGATGAGTATTCACTGGACGTGGGGCTTCAGAGCAGTTTCTTTCTTTTTTTTTTTTCTTTAAGGCCACTTGGATTCCAAAAAAAGGTATCCTGGCCAGTGTATCATTCTTTTAGCCAGGAAGTTAAAAAAAACTGAAACCCCCAAGATTAGCTTTTAATTTTATCGTGTATATTTTCAGAGATACCCACCCGGAGTGACAGTCATTGGCTAAGTCAATAGCAACTCAAGTTCGGTAAGAACAGGGAACATTTAGAAAAATGAAAATCCAAAGTACACTCGGTGTGAAGTCTTTTTTTCTAGATTGCAGTGAGACAGGGGCGCCTGGGTGGCTCAGCTGCTTAAGTGTCTGACTTCAGCTCAGGTCAGGATCCCTGTGTCCTGGGATCAAGCCCCACATTGGGCTCCTGGCTCAGCTGGGAATCTGCTTCTCCCTCTGACCTACCCCCTGCTCAATCTCTTTCTCTTTCTCTCTCAAATAAATAAATAAAAAAAAAAAACTCTAAAAAAATTAAAAAAAAATTTCAGTGAGATATACACAACATAACACAATTTTACCTATTTTTAAGTGGACTATTCAGTGGCATTAAATACATTCACAATGTTATGCATCCATCCCACTAACCTTTTCAGGAACGTTTTCAGCATCCCAAATAGAAATTTTGTACCCATTAAATTTGGTGGTAGTTTTAACTCTGTAATTTAGGCCCATCCCAGATATAGAATTCCTCCAATGACTTCAACATTTTTTTTCTATAAAGGAGTTTAGCACCAAATTTCAAGAATAATTCAAGACACCTAAAGACTTAAGAGTTATTTTATGGTTTCTTCCCAGTAACCTGCTACAAACAGAACTAAGACCCCCCACCCCCCGCCCCGCATGGTCCCCCTTAAGTGATGGCCTGATGAAAAGTGTCAATCGTGATCACTGGTTTCGGGTAACCTAGGTTATAATCCCAAATCCCAGTGAGAACCAGGAAATTCAAGACTGAAGTATATATTCTCAGTCAAAATGAGACTCATGACAAAAGACTGCCAAAACTAGCCCAAATTTTCCCTTTAAAAAAACATGTAATCAGGGGTGCCTGGGTGGCTCAGATGGCTAAGGGTCTGTCTTCAGCTCAGGTCATGATCTCCAGGTCCTGGGATTGAGCCCCGCACTGGGCTCCTGGCTCAGCTGGAAGTCTGCTTCTCCCTCTCCCTCTGCCTGCTGCTTCCCCTACTTGTGCTCTCCTTGTCTCTCTCTCAAATGAATAAATAAAATCTTTTAAAAAAAGAAAACAAAAGACATGTAATGAAAAAAATAAAACCCCACTGTGTAATCACATATTTTGGATGTTCATGTTTTTTAAAATATGGCATGCTATTTGTGGCTTGAAAATAGCTAATTCAGTGCTGGGGAACAGTTTATATATATGTAGTATCTGAATGCTATGAAGTTGGGAGAACAGATACAGAAAGCCACAATTAAAAAATATCTTATTGGTACATTAACAGAAGTTTGAAACTAAGGAGGCTGTAGGAAGTCTTACATGGACATTCTAATGAATCCCCACATCCTAATTATCTCTGAGGGTGACCGAATTTATTATATATATAGATGTATGTGTATAAGGTGAAGCTTCTGACTGTTTCTCTCTTAGGCATCATATGAATGACTAGAAATGTATTTCTTTTTTTCCTGAGAGCGAGACAGAAAGAGTGAGAGAGCACACGTGGGGTGGGAGGGGCAGAAGTAGAGATAGAATCTTAAGTAGGCTCTAGGCCCAGCACAGAGCCTAACATGGGGCTCAATCTCACAACCCTGAGCTTAAATCAAGAGTCAGACACTTAATCAACCGAGCCACCCAAAGGCCCCTAGAAGTATATTTCTATCAAATCTGGAGTATATGCTTCAGATGTCTACAGGGGCTATCCGTAGTTCCTCTGGGAGGTTCTCTGGGGACCTTCAAAGAGAGAAGCTAGCCCCCCGGGGCAGCTGAAAACAAGAGTCAAGGACAGACCTGCATGTCTGTGCCCAGGAGCAGAGAACAAGCTACGAGCGGACAGAAGACTCCCTGAGGTTATGGACAAACACTCCAAATCAAAAGCCATGCAGGTACCACCTGCCCTAGGCGACTTCCCTCAGTGTGCTCCTGAGTGGTCCATGGGGATGCCGAAGGTAGGGGAACCATGGGAAATCACCAAAATATGGACAATACCTACACGTTCATGTAGTTCCATCTGAGATAGACTTACAGAGCTCAGGATTCTCCTGATCACATGGGCCAGACAGGGGCCGTCTACTCACCTGGGACACTGCTCGTTGGGAGTGATGCTCCCTGCCAGGCTCAGCTCCGGCACCAGTGTGGGCTCCCCAGGCCTTCTCCTGCTCCGGGCTGCCCTCTCCCTCACCTGTTGCTCTACCAGTGCCTGATCGGTGGGCTCCGGGGGGACGGGCTTCACAGGCTCTTCCCTGGGATACGGCTCCTCCAAGCCCTCTTCGGGATGTTCTTCGACAGGATGTTCTTGCTTCTTTTTCTTCTTCTTGGCTCTCTGTTGGGTAGAAGGCAATCTATATCAAGCAGACATTTTGCAATTTCACTTATGACCACAGTCTTCAGAACCAGATAGACCCGGATGCCGACCCAGCTCTGCCTCAAGCAGCTGTGTGTCCTCCAGCAGCCGCGTGACCTCTCTCTGCCTGTTTTCTCATCTACAGAATGGGGACAATCACAAGAAGCTCTCCAAGGGCTGCTGAACTGAGGTAATGCCTGGGACCTAGAAAGAGCTTAAAAAGGTTAGCTGTAGGGCACCTGGGTGGCTCAGTGGGTTGGGCCTCTGCCTTCGGCTCAGGTCATGATCTCGGTGTCCTGGGATCAAGCCCCACATCAGGCTCTCTGCTCAGTGGGGAGCCTGCTTCCATCTCTCTCTGCCTGCCTCTCTGCCTACTTGTGATCTCTCTGTCAAATAAATAAATAAAATCTTTTAAAAAAAAAGAGTTAGCTGTTCTGGTGATCATTAATATGGTTCTAAAGGCTGAGGACACATCTTGAAAGTAAAGTAAGGCTTGTGGGCACAGCTATGGCAGGTCACCTGCTCTGTTACTACTGTGCTTGGAGTCAATATTGCAGGCTTATGTGTACAAAGTTATATCATTTTCCCAGGGAAGCCCAGAAGCATCAATGCCCTGCCTTCCATGGGAGACAGAGCGGAGCCAGCAGGGGCCCCGGTCAGCCTATCCAGTTTCCCTCCTCTAGCCTCAGAGGCGGCCTCCCAGACCCCTCTTGTCCCTAAGGTTAGCCCTGCTCAAGGCCGAGGGGCTTGACAAACCTGGGCTTTCTTCCAGGCTTTCCACTGCTGGTACGCGGCTCTGTATGCCTCCATCTTCTGTTCATACTCTTCCCTGTGCTCTTCCAGCAACTCACTTATCTCAGCTTGAATTTCTGCCTCATATGCTTCTTCATCTGCTTCCTGGTCAACTTTTTCCCTTTAAAGGAATTTACAGTAGCTTCGTTATCTCTTGACATTAAGTAACAGAGTAGTAATAACAGCAAACACCTGTATGGAGCTTGACAGGTTCTCGTCTGACAGCTTTGCACCGGTTAGCCCTCAACCCTGGGAGGCCGATATTACGATCATCTGCATTTTACATGCAAGGAGACCGGCGCACAGAGAGATGAAGGAACTTGTCTAAGGACACACAGTTGGCGAGTGGAAGAGCTGAACTCTGAGCTATAGATTGCTATTTATGGCTAAGCAATGGTGCACCCCTGGGCTAAGTGACGCAGCCAGCATACAGACACAACCCCTGTAGATTCCAGGCCAGGAGGGGTAGTGGGTCATCGCAGTTACTAGTGCTTCAAGTCTCTGAGGAACCTCTTCATTATGTTGCTTCTGAGCCCCTGAAACTACTAGTCTGACTTTGGATTGGCAATTTGAGTTTTTCTTTGATGATTTTGCTGACACTTTATCAGGAGCTCTGACCAACCCAAAGCAATGTTTCCTGCAGCGTGCTCGGTAGGACATTAATGCTGTGAGATCTCCTGCCCTAAAAGGTGCTGTGGCTCTAGCCACGCCGAGATTAAATAAATGTGGTATGTGAAACAGTGTGTGATTCTTCTGGAAAGCAGTGGCAGGCACGCCACACCCAACACCTCCTTCCTCCTCCCCAGCTCAACATTGTAGCTCATTGCCCAGGCTTACTTGATCACTGCTGCCAGGCCTTCAGGTTCTACTCCTAAAGTTCCTGTTCCTTTTGGATAAAATTACTCAGGTACCTGAGGTTGACACAGATTTGCTTACATTCACGTGGGGCCTGGTGGTTTAGCAATTAGCATTTCCCTAGGGCACAGACTCAGCGGGCTAGGATACTACTGAAGACCTCACTTTGGAAACACAGTAGCACTGGAAATTTATAAACATTGTAGAAATCCGACTCAGAAATTATGCTCTATCTTCGACATATAGAGATCCACTTGCTTTGCTCCCTGTTATTCAGAGGCATACATAAACTAGTGAAAATTCAATGACTTTTTCAGGGAAGAATTTATCCTGTGTCATAAGGTGGCTAGGTGAATCGAGAGTGTGGAGAAAGGCACTCCAAAAGAATTTAGGAGGCAGCTACTTATGGAAAGAAGGGGAGTTAAGGATCACAAAAAGTGTCACCTACAGGTGACCTTAAGGGCAAATTTCCTATAAAGTTTAGTTTATTCTAAACTGAAGGAAGGAGGAAAGAGAAAGCAGGGAAATATTTATGTTCTGCTTCTGGGAAGGAGAGGTAGTCTGGGAGATGGAATTCGGAAGCTGAAACACTGGAATTTCTGGAAGACACCGTGGTTTCTTTGGGACAGACTGTATGAATTTGTTTTTCTTCAGCTAATATTAACTGAGCAGATACTGAATGGCGGGTGCTCTGTTTGGGATCAGAGATCCAATGGCAACCTGGTCCTTTCAGAAAGCATGATCTTGTGTTTGTCCTGGGAACTGTAGGATGTTTTCTGAGCCTTATGAAAATTACAACCCTAAAAGAAAATTACAATCCGCAGCTATTTTTGGCTGAAACAGGGCTGTCTTCAAAGCAAAGTATCCAATAACTGCCCACATTTATTACTTTTCTTGTCGATGTATGGTACAACACTTACTCAGAAACAATCGGGAAGGGAACAACACGAGCAGCAGAGATGCTCTTTACTTAATACAGAATATGGTTTTATTGTGATAACTGTCCTCTTAGTCATGTATCAAAGTCTAGAGAATTACGGAGCATAAATGTTATCCAAGCATACTTTCTCCACACCGTACACAAAGATCAATTCCAAATGGATCAAAGATGAATGAGGAAGACAAAACTATAAAGATTATAGAGACAATAGAGTAGAACATCAACTTGACTCAGGGGAAGGATTTCTAAAGCAGCAGCAGAAAGCACCGATCCTAAACAGAAAGATGAACATATTTTATCTGCTTAAAATTAAGAATTTCTGTCCTCAAAAAGCAGCAAGAGGAAGTAAGAGGCAACTACAGAGGGTATCCGCACATCATCAACAAAGGCCCCCTCTCCAGGACATACGCCGAACTCCCACCAACTATGAAAAGGAAACAAAGACAACCAATTCAGTCCAAAATTCAACAGAAGCCTTGAACAGACAGAGGAAGTCCAAATGGCCAATTCTTGAATGGAAAAATAAGGTCAAGCAAAGTGTAATGTTTGACAACAGCAGGGGACATGGACGGTTTGGGTGACTGGGATCCACAGGAACACTGGCCAGAGTATAAGTGGGCACAACCACTCCAGAAAAGTGTCTGACCTCGGCTTGTGGGTATCAAAGAAGCGCATCCCCTAAGACACAACAATGTTACTTCCAGCTGTATTTTGGGGAAAGCTTAGATGCACGTACCGCAAAACACGTGCAGAAGGATCCCTACAGAAGTGCTGTCTGTAAGCTGAGAAACAGAAGTAACTCAAATGTCTGTCAACAGTGAAATGGGCAAATTTTGTTGTATTCATATAATGAAGCATTATAAACAAAGAAAATATATAAACTCCAGTGAACTATGTGATATTAAGTAAATGGATCTCACATAGTTGTGAAGAAATACTAAAGATTGTAGATAGGTCACATACAGGGGATATTAAACTATCTTTTCTTAGGAATTACAACAGATGGAAACAAGGAAACAAGGACATGCTGATCATAAAAATCTGGGAAATGGTTACTTCTGGGAGGGAGAGGGAAGTAGCTGGGGTTAGTAACATGGGGGCTGGTAATGTCCCCAGGTACTGGTAATGCCCCATTTCTTAACCTGGGGAGTGGTTACATCATTATTTATTTGTTTTCTTAGTCGTTATTATTACTTGTTAATTATTTTATTCATAATTATTTTTTAAGCCGTATCCATGTTTTATGCATTTTCTCTATGCATATATATCCCAATAAAACAACTTTTGAAAAAAGCGTACTTTCTCAGAACAAGTTTCAAGGGTGTATTCGTAAACCTCTGAAATTCTCGAAGGGATTTCATCTCCTTCCAAACTTTTATGATGGTTTTTAGCAATGTTCGATCTTTTTCTTGTTCAGTGTCACGTAGTTTTCTTGTTTGCCTAGAAGACAGAATATTATTATTATTATTTATACACATCAAAAACTAATGACGTATGGTGACTAACATATCAATAAAAAAGAAGATACTAAAAAAATTTACAAAAAGTTATTTAGATGGGTTTGTAAATAGAAGAAACTAATAACTATAATAACTATATATAATAAACTATAATAACTATAGCATAGTATATTTAACTTGATACCTATGATACTTCTTAAGTGCTGGAAATCCAACAATATGAATGGAAATTTGAAGACAATAAGAAGCCAATGTGTTTCAAGAGATTATTTGGTTTTGTTTTCCCTAGGTGAATCTGACTTCAATTAAACTAAATTGCCTTCTAAAGTTCTTATTAATACTATGTACCCTTAGGCAAATAGCCATCTTTGAAATTGTAAAAATAAGAAGCCCAGTAAACTCAATTCTCATGGACTAAACTATTGTACACTTAGGGAAGTATGTTGTTGTCCTAGTTAACAACAAACATACTGCAGTCTGTCTCTGTTAACACAAATCACAAGTTCTACATTTAGGAGATGAGGTAATGTCACTGCCTGCCTAGGAGAGTTTTCTAACCAGATTAACAATATTTCAGGTTGATTTGAAGAGGCACCAAATGGTTGGTGATTGTTGGAAATGCTTTCATGTTTATTTCCATTATTTAAAATGTCTGGGAATTACTTAATGCCTTACTTTAAGCCCTCTTATGAATGATAGTCAAACCCAGAACCCAAATGTGCTCTATTATGCTATTAATTACTTAATTAGACAATTTTTCTTTTCTTGAACAAGTACCAGGTGTTTCTCCAGATGATTCAGAAATGTCTAGGAGATTGAGGGTGTCTTTGTCCTCAAGGAATTTACCATTTAGCTCAGGAGTCAGACACACAGATAAATGACGACATACAATGTGAGATTTGCCTAAGAGAGTGCCCTTGGAAACCATGGAGGCAGGATCTCATTAATTAGCATCTCCTGACCTCCAGAAGGAAGATCCGAGTCTGGAAGGTGTACTTGTGATGACTCAGCTGTGGAGGTGGTACAGAGGCCTAGGTTTCTAATCATTCAGCTGCCGGCTCCAGAAAAGGAGGATGGTGGGAGATGACAGCCGGTTAGCGGCTGGATGGCCAAGATTCGAGACTCTCTGAAGACCTCACTGAAGCAAGGAAGCAATAAATTAAGAAACATTCTCCTTCATCTTCTTCTTCTTCTTCTTTTTTTTTTTTTTTAAGATTTTATTTATTTATCTGAGAGAAAGAGAGTGAGGGCACACAAGCAGAGGGGAGGGGCAGAGGGAGAAGCAGACTCCCCGCTGAGCAGGAAGCCCAGGGAGGGGCTAGATCCCAGGACCTTGAGTTCTTGACCGGAACTGAAGTCAGGTGCTTAACCATCGGAGCCACCCAGGCACCCCCCAAATGTCCTTCTTGAAAATCAGTAAGGCATGTGTTTAAGGGCACAGAGGTTGGAATCAGACTCTGTAGGTTTTGCTGGCCTCAGGCAAACAACTTAACTTCTCCAAGCCTCATCTGTGAACTCGGGGTGCTAATGGAATGCACTCCATAGGGCTGTTGAGAGGAGTAAGAGTTAATACGAGAACCATGCCTGACATCCGGTAAGTGACCCACAAATGTTAGCTGTCGGTATCAAGTGGCCTATTCTTCTCTTACGCTGCCTCCCTTGCCTCCTTTTGAAAAACTTCAATGTAATATTATTTTACTGAGTTATGTGACACCTTAAGGCTTTCTGATATATTTTCTACTGGCTTTTTTAGTACCTGACAAAATAGTTTCTCAGAAATGCTAAAAAAGAACCCTTGGCAAGAAAAAATTGACATCTGAGCTAAAGAAGAAAGCATCGTGGAAGAATATTTAATGACAAATCGCAGTCAGGGCTCTAGAGGAAAGGAAAAGGCAGTTTTGCTCAAGGAGTCAGGTAACCCTTTTTTGAAACCTGGTACAGATGGAGTCCAGAGTGTGGAATGGAGTTTCAAGTCAGAGGTGAAATTCTGGGAGCCACTGGCTTCTGGATGTTCTTTCCAACCACAGGACTGGATTCACATGTCAGGAGGAAATGCAGATTAATAAAGAAAACAAAAAGAAACACTTGGGAGGAACTCTGAACCTTTGGGAGCTGGGCAGAGGAGAATAAGTAGACAAAGGACAGTGGGAAGGTCAGGGGCAGGAGAGGGGTGCAGACATCCAAGAGAGGGTGGCGTAGGGAGGGGAAGGGAAGAAATAGGTCACACCAGGCTCCTCTGGTGACAAGATCTCTCATGGTCAAGAGGCCAGGTAGCAGGAGGGCCTTAGCAAGGCAGAGGCGCCCAGGGCCTGTGGCAAGATCAGCCTCCGAGGAAAGGTGGGGGCAGGCCAGTGAGGACGGGTTCAAGTGAATGGGAGGTGAGGGAATAGAGCAGCAAGAAAGCTAGTGTTTTCCACAAGTGTGGGTGTGAAGGAAAACAGAGAGAAAGCGGCAGCCGGATGGGGATCTAGAGTCATATTTTTATTTGTTCAAGTCTGAGTAGTTCTGAGAGTGAAGACCCAGTAGAAAGAGTTAAATGCAGTGCTTCCCTATCTTGCATGAACATCCATGCTGCCTTCCTTATAGGGCTGGTTCCAGTTCAGGGGACAAGCGATGAGGTCAGGAGGCCATTTACAGAAGATAAGATGGAGAATGACTGACGTTTTGGGAACGAGGTGAGTTGCACCTGCCAGGGACCCTGTGCATAGCCAGTGGGGCCTCCCAGGGATGCTGGTCAGCGGCAGCCAGGGCCCACATGAGGGGACAGCCAGGAGCAGACCATCTGCTTAGATTTGTTTGAACAATAGTGAAATGTCAGGAAAAGGCTAGAACCCGCTCTCTTACTGGGCCAGAAATGCTGGATCACAGAGGCGTTCATCTCCAGGGGCAGTGGAAAGACTGCCCTGGGTCTGGGGGCCCAGGGGGGTCCGCAGGGCCCCCCTGCATGGTCTGTCCATCTCTGACACAATTCTGCTAGTTCTCAAATACTGATGAATAAATACGAGTCCTATAAAACCACTACTGTATTCACGACAGCTTTCTATCATTTTTCTTACCCAATGTACGCTTAAGCAAAAATTATTTTCACAAGGAGCCTGCATTGTGGGCTTTTTTTTTTTTTAAAGACTAAATAAGAATTTTCCTTTTAAAACATACTCTTCATACTTTTACAGTGATAGTATCTCAACATTGCTAATTTCCACTTTGCTGGAGGAATTTCCAACTCCAGGCTAGACTGTAAAAAGAAAAATATACATTGAAAGTCCTTGATTTATAAATTCCTGTTCTAAGAATTCATTTTGTGGAAATACGCATGCACACAGGAATGTCAATTAGTGTGCAGTTTCTATAATAAAAAAATAGGAATAATACAAATGCCTATCAACAGGGAACATCACATCTCTATAATGTCAGCCTTTGAATAATGATACAGGGGTGCCTTGGTGGTGCAGTTGGCTAAGCATCTGACTCTTAGTGTGGACTCAGGTCGTGATCTCAGGGCCTTGGGATTGAGCCCCAGGTCAGGCTTCACGCTCAGCAGGGAGTTTGCTTTCAATTCTCTCTCTCTGCGCCCCCTAGCCCCGTGCTTGTGGGCGCACACCTGTGCAAACGCTCTCTCTCTAAAATAAATAAATCTTTAGGGCCCCTGGATGACTCAGTGGGTTGGGCCTCTGCCTTCAACTCAAGTCCTGATCCTAGGGTTCTGGGATCAAGCCCCGCATCGGGTTCTCCGTTCAGCAGGGAGACTGCTTCCCCTTCTCTCTTTGCCTGTCTCTCTGCCTACTTGTGATCTCTCTCTGTGTCAAATAAATAAATAAATTCTGAAAAAAACCTTTAAAAATAAATAATGATGCAGAACTAGATATAGTATAAAAGGCAAAGGTTTGAGAAGTATTTTACACAGAAAAGCCAGTTGTGAGATTGTAAATGCAGTATGATTCCTTAAATAAATATATACACATGAATGCATCTGTGTATATAAGTGTGAGTGTTCACACACATAAGTGACTACACATGTGGGAGAACTAGCAACAATCTGCTAGCATGATTTCCTCCAAGGGATGGGATTCCAGAGGATACCTTCTATATTAGGTTATTTCCTTATTGTTTGGCAACAATCAGGGTTTTAACTTCTGAATTTTAATTATGAAAAATTCTAAGAAATAGAGAAGTCCATGTCATAAATCATTAGGACACTTGTACACATTTGGTCACATTTACTCAGGGCTTTTGGTCATGTCTCAAATGTTATAGCTGCATTTGAAGACCTCTTGGATTACATTCCCTTCTTTCCCTCCCTGGAACTGGCATGTGTGCCTTTTCCATCTGTGCCACACACGTGTGTACCTACAACAGACAAGCGTTGTGTTGGGTATTTTTTTTTTTTAAAGATTTTATTTATTTGAGAGAGAGAGAGAGAGTGAGAGAGCATGAGAGGGAAGAAGGTCAGAGGGAGAAGCAGACTCCGCATGGAGCTGGGAGCCTGATGTGGGACTCGATCCTGGGACTATGGGATCACAACCTCAGCCGAAGGCAGTCGCCCAACCAACTGAGCCACCCAGGTGCCCCTGTGTTGGGTATTCTTTAGGGTTCATGAGCTGTCTAACACGGCGAGAATCCTCTTACATCTGGATGTTCTCATTCGACATTCCTTTCTCTATATTTGTACATACAGATCTAACTCAGTCAATTTAACTGTACTACAGATGTTCAGATGTGGTCATTCTGGTATGGGGTCATTCCCAGCGCCTCCTCAATTTTGTAAATGATGCTGTGAATTCCTTACACACTAAATGTCTCCATGTGCACACATGCTTGTAGCTCTTAGAGTACACACACCGGAAACAGAATTTTCTGGGTCTCAGCTTACAGACATTTTCCACTTTGCTAGCCTATGGTCAGGATGCCCTCTAAACTGGTGTCTGTAGGGGTGCCTGAGTGGCTCAGTCGGTTAAGCATCTGCCTTCAGCTCAGGTCACAGTCCTGGGGTCCTAGGATCGAGCCCCACATCAGGCTCCCTGCCCAGTAGGGAGTCTGCTTCTCCCTCTCCCATTCCCCTGCTTGTGCTCTCTCTCTTCTCACTCTGTCAAATAAATAAATAAAATCTTTAAAAAAAATAAAGTTGTGGCTGTCACAATGTTTGTTTACAGGAGCAGAGTAAGTTACAATATCTTACAACCTCATTCTTTTCTTGGACTTCAAATTTGGTGTTAAAAGGATGAATCTACCTCACTACTTCATTTGGCTTGATTTCTCATGTATTCAGCACATTTGGAAAAACTGAAAAAAAGCTTTCATTGAAGATACATCTAACAGGAACAAAAAAAGTAGAAGTTACAATTACAGATTTTACTCACCGAATTTCAGATTTATACTCATTGATGGCTTTTTGGGTTGTATCAAGAGATTTATGAGGCTTTGCTGGATTCAGTCCTGTCTGAACTGCATTTCTTAGAGCTTGAAGCTTAAAAAAATATGGATACAGGTTTTAAGTTAGAGACTACCACCTTCTGCAAATTATGTGCCTTGAACCACCCACCTTGCCAGGGCAAAATGATGCCAGCAAAGCTGTGAATGGATGTTCAAGCACCCAGCTCTTCCCACACTTTAACCTCAACGAACTCTGACAGAGAGCTCTTGCTTCTACTCTTAAAAAAGAAAAGGAATGACAAAGAATAGGGTATGTCCTTCCCTGTACTGTAGCCCAGATAATTACATTGCTCATGACATGTGTTGCTTTTATGTGTGTCTCGGAAATAAGGTTTCTCTCAAGGCTAACAGTGGCTCTTTCTGGGTCCTGGATATACAGGGATATTTTTGGGAACAGATCATAAACCTATAGACTCAAAAAGAGGTAATGTGGCATTATCCCTTGTTTGGGCCAGTAGGTTTTAAAGTCAGGGTGTGGGACCAAAATTGCCCACAGTCAAAATTACTCAAGAAAATCCCATGGGATGGTGTCACATTGGAAGTAAGTACCATTTCTTTGAGCATCATTGGAGACAACTGACTCGTGTTTGGGTACCACATTATAGCAAATTACACGTCAAGATGAGAACGCCTCTAAGGACAGAGAGATTCTCAAGCCATGCATAGGCTCAGCATCTGAGGTCATGTAAGCAAGACACAGCTATGTATCTTCCATTAAAAGCCCACACTCCCTTGTAGGTGACACTACTTGCACCGTTTGCACAAACCTTTCTCCTTAAGCCAAGAGTGAGCCACTGAATTTGCACATGTGAAATGTACATTGTCATAGCCTTCCGTTTGCTTGCAGATAGAACAATCTATCATCCATCGTAGGCCGAGGGGGCATGTATAAGGGGTGCATGAACATTTGCTGCAGGCCGGTGTTTTTGTTGCTTGGGCTCATCAGAAGCACCAAACCCATCAACAGTAAGAACGGAAGAATGTACCTTATCAGTGAGGAATTTTGCCTTGTTTCTCTGGTGTCTTGCAAGGTACTGGTCATATAGTTGGGCCAGCTTGGCTGCCAAAACATGCTCTCGGCTAAAACAAGGATGATGAGTGAAGATTAACCCTGAAATATCAATGTCCAGTTGGAAATTTCCAGGGGGGTCCCCAGATCCAATCATGTGTTGACTTCTGTGGACATATTTTATTGCCTGTTAAAGAGAACAGAGTATGGGGGGACCCCAATTAAAGCACTCGCTGGATAATGATTTAATGTGCAATGGGACAACAGCCAGTTGCACCAGGACCCACAAATGGGAATATATGAGTTTATTTCTTTTTAGGCATTCTGTTTCATTTTTCCCACCTTCCCCGAGATCAGTAGACTATTAATGCATACTTAGGACTTATGATTTCCTGGGGGACTTCAACACAGTGTATCTTCATTTACTTTAATAAAATAATGTGTCTTCTCCTATAACATTCAATCTGTCTTTGATGAGAAGACCAAGAGATTTTTTTGCTTAAAAAAATGTCCTTGTTAAAACCAGGATGTGTTTACAAATGGTAGGCTTGAATAGGAATGGACTGACTCTATCTCAGTACCTTCCAGAATATGCTGAGTTGAGTCTCCATTTCCATTTATAGGGAGGGAAGACCATCTCTGCTAGGATCATATTCCACTGTTATTTCATGTCTTATAAAAGCTCCAGTTCTGATCATTAATATCCTTATACTTCAGACTGCCACAATGGAGGGCATAATTTCTTTTCTCTTTCATCTGGATAACAGTATTCAATTATAACCCACATTTGTGTTAGAAGTTTTATTTTTTTTTTTATTTTATTTTATTTTTTTTTAAAGATTTATTTATTTATTTATTTGACAGAGAGAGATCACAAGCAGGCAGAGAGGCAGGCAGAGAGAGAGGAGGAAGCAGGCTCCCCGCTGAACAGAGAGCCCGACACGGGGCTCGATCCCAGGACCCTGAGATCATGACCCGAGCCGAAGGAAGCGGCTTAACCCACTGAGCCACCCAGGCGCCCCTTTTTTTTTTTATTTTTAAGAGAGAGTGAGTGGGGATTGGGGTTGAGAAGAAGGAGAAGGACAGAATTCCAAGCAGGCTCCACGCCCAGCATCCCCACAGGGCTAAGTCCCATGACCCTGACATCATGACCTGAGCCAAAAATCAAGAGTTGGACATATAACCAACTGAGCCACCCAGGCGCCCTATGTTAGAAGTTTTTCATCTGCATGTGGCCACTATGTGTCTTATGATCACCCAGACTGCTGAGATTAATTAAAAAATTTCCACCTCACAAAGACATGTACAACTAAACAGCATTCTATAGACTTACTAGAAAATTCCTTTCTAATTGCTCTGCTCCTGTTGGTTCTTGCCTTTCCTCTTGCCATGGCGTTCCAGAGTTATGAGGTCATTCAGGTGTGGCTCTCAGGTTCTATCCTGTACTCTTCTTGGTATGAGTAAGTAATGTGGGTAAATGTGGGTAGTGTGGTCCAATTTACCTGAAATGTTACCCAGGGCACCTGTACTTCATTTCCCCTTCCCCACATCTGCATTAGCCCATGGTCAAATGATTGCTGGTGGTCTCTGCCTTAGGCTCAGCTCAACCACATAAAAAAAGCTTCCAGGACCGTCGTAGTCACTGGGCTAGACTGCTCAAAAGAGCCTAACTCTCTTCCTATAAGAGATAAAGACGGTTCCTTGTTTCTCTTTTTGTTAAATTTATTTTCTTTGACTATATACTGAGAATGATCGTGAAAATAGTGGAAATAATTTCTTCTAAGAATAAATGATACTTATAGAACATATTATTTTAATCTTGAAATTGATTTGATTCTTCATTTTTCAATTGAAAACCAAAACCCAAAACTACCAGAGGTGATACAAATGGATTATCTGCTGATGGTCTTGGCGTGTGTGGAGATGCATGCCAATGGAGAAAGAAATTTAAAAGCTGTAAAGGGGTGCCTGGGTGGCTTAGTCAGTTGAGCGACCGACACTTGGTTTTGGCTCAGGTTGTGATCTTGGGATCCTGGGATCAAGCCCCGGATTGGGTTCTGTGCTCAGCAGGGAGTCTGCTTCTCTCTCTTCTCTCTCCCTCTCCCTCTCCCTCCACTCCTCCCCTTGCTCACATATTCTCTCTATAAAATAAATAAATCTTTAAAAAATTAAAAAAATAAGAGTCATACAGAAAAAGAATAATCATTGCTGGGATTAAAATACAAGTCTCTATATTTGCCCTGGGAAAATAACAGGAACAGAGTCTGAATCCAGTCCAGAGCCTGCTATAGATTCTGTGGCTGTTGTTCTGGTCCTCTCTGGAAGCTTTCTCATTCCTGGAAGCTTTCTCATTCCCATCTTCTGGGCATGAAGTGAGGGTCACAAGTCTCACTTACAATTGACCAGCTTGTCCTTGCTATGGATAATGTGAATCTAGGAGAAAAAGATAGAGTCCTTTCCCCTGGTGTTGTTAAGCTTAGATTATCAAGGGTCATGTCTCCTAACACATGGAGAATCCTGGTCTGTCAGCAATCAGAGGGAATGAAACTAGTCAACATTCAAGGAGAACCAGGGAAAAGAGAGGCAGAGGGAGAGACAGCCACCAAAGTCCTGGTTCCCAAAGTCCCTCCTTCATTTTTATGATTTATCTCCAGATCCTTCCCAGTTTTATGGACCACCAAATTCTCTCTTTACTTAAGCTGATTTGCTTTAGTTTTTATCATTTGCAAACCAAAGAGTGCTGGTCCATGCAGTGCTTATAACATAGTAGGTGACCAGTGCTCTGTGTAACATCAGTGAGAATGGTGGAGAGGGAAGAGGTAACCTTACCAAGTGGTTATTAACAAGGAGGTTGGAGTCAGTAAATTCCTCAGAATGGTAGGCAGTTTTGTGAAGGGAAGGCTCCTACACATATGCCTCCCAGGAATGTCATGCCAACTTCTAATCATAGGATCTTTAATTTTTTAAAAAATGTAGACTCTGTGCTCAACGTGGTGCTCAAACTCACGACCTTGAGATCAAGAGTCACAGGCTCTATAGACTGAGCCAGCCAGGTGCCCCCTGACAGAATTTGCAACACTTGACATTTCTGTCTACCCGTATACTAGGGACAGTCTAAGGCCATGTTTGAATATTGCTACCTCTATATTCTCTGAGTTTAGGACAACTGAGAATATAGTGGACTTTCCGTTAAGGATGGGAAGAATAAAAATAAAAGAAGGAAGGAAGGAAATATGGAAGGAAGGAAGGAACGGAGGAAGCAGGAAGGGAGGGAAGGAGGAAGGGAGGCAGGAGGGAAGCTACTGGGATTGTTTTCAACAACCCTGACGTTACTTTGACATCAGGATTAGGTGAACTGCATTTTACATTGTTTGTGTCTGATGTTCAATGATCCCTTGGCATTTTTATTTTTTAAGTTTTGGAATAGGTCCTTCTTAAGAAGTATTCAATTGCATTCTTTCTCATTTGACTTCTAACTTTGTTCTTTGCACGATATGGACTCTCTTCTTATATTTCTCTATTTTTAATGGTCTCTCACAAAGGTCTTAATCTCGGAAGAGTAGAATATTCCACTTTAACGAACTACTGATGAGGGATGGGTTTGGTCAGTCCTGCTGGGTTAGCTTTGGGCCTGAGAGCTCTGAGGCATAAATTCAGCATTAATGGCCCAGGGAATCAACAACTCCTGATCCAGAACACTAACTTGGTTTTCTGTCACTGAGATGCCAGGGTTACGCCAGAGCCCAGGAAAGCCACTGTTCTGCAGGAGAGACAGCTGAAGAGAGGAATAAGGAAGGAGTTTCTTCTAGAGACATTCAACTCAGCTGAATCATTTTAATAACATTCAGTTTGTACTTTGATTGAGGTATCCCTATGTGCCAGCCTCCTACTCAGTGCTATGGTTAAAAGAAGAAGAAAACCCCATCTTTGCTTTTAGTCATTTACAGGCTAGTGGGGGTTAGTGGAGGGGGGGAGATGCATTAATAAGCTATCAGTGAAGCCCTCTCACCCGTTTATCACCTTCTGTGTTCCTGCATCATGTCAAAACTCCCAGATGGAAAGTCTGTTTAGATATAAGACTAAAAATATAGGTCATATGCATTTAATATTTTTTTCTTAAAGGCAAGCCTCTTACATGGAACAGTGGAAAAAACATGGACAAAAAAATTTGACATTGGACAGATCTGAATAAATGTAAGAAAATGTAAAAGTTAGTAAAGAAATAAAATTGTGAAAAAACTAATCCAAAAAGAGATGCATTATGTTTTGAATCACTGGAAGGTTCCACAACCACATTCCCCAAAAAAGACTGAGGTGTGTAAGTCCACAGTGAATGTAATAGGTCATGAGGAAAGGGGGAACATGCAAAGAGAATAATATCCCCTCCCTCTAATTTAAACCCTTCTGTATCCTTCCCACACACTCAGATATATTCTTCCCACTTTGCTAGATCCAAAGCCCGACCCTCTGGGAAATGACCTTGGGAGTCTCTAGTCCCTTTGGCTTTTCTCTCTTAATTTTTTTGCTCTGTGACACTGGATGACCAGCCCCACTGAGTGGGACATTCTCCTTCTCTCCTTCCTCATTTCTGTACGCAAGATGGGAAGATCTCTCCTCTCATAGGTATTAGGAGAAAACCACCCTGTTTCTCTCCGAATGTTTCATCCTCATGGCTCTTTCCCCAGAGAGAAGGAAGAACATGACCAGAGAGCCAGCTGGAGCCTGAGAGCCATTGGTCCGGGTTCTCTGCTGCCCCTTCTTAGCTCTCTCCTGAGAGCCTGCTTACTGGCCCCGCGTGTTCTCCTCGGTACTCCTTATGGTGAACTCACCAGGGCTGTGCTAGACGGGAGCAGAATTCATGGGATTTGGAGCAGGATGCTTATCTGGTCTTGCATTCCAGTAGCCTTCTGCTGTCCGGTTTTACCCTTAGGGAGTCTGATCTCTGCATTCCTCTATGACGTCCATGCATTTCCTAACTAGCTCACAACTTCTGAAGCAGATAGATAAGATTAATTGGCTCCCTTAATATCCAACTCAACATAGCACTTACTCTTCTGTTTTCTCACTGCAACTCATAATTTAGTGCCTCATTATATCAGTGTATCCTGCTGAAACAGATGGTAGGTGAAGGAAGACTGATGTACTACTGGATATGTGCACAAGGGGATGATTGTCTTGATCACTAATTATATCATGTGTCTGTCGTGTAAGCAAACAGATGACAAATCCCTCATGGACTGTGACTTGGGTTTATGCTTGTTTTGTGATCATCTACTCCCATGATCACGTTTCTGCACAAAGTAGCCACTTTTTTTTTTTTTTTAAACATTTTATTTATTTGACAGAGAGAAACACAGTGAGAGAGAGAACACAAGCAGGGGGAGTAGAAGAGGGAGAAGCAGGCTTCCCACTAGCAGGGAGCCCGATGTGGGACTTGATCCCAGGACCCTTGGATGACAACCTGAGCCGAAGGCAGACGCTTAACTGACTGAGCCACCCAGGTGCCCCAAAGTAGCCACTCATTAATACTTGTCTGTAATAACAAAATTTCATAGAAATTCACAATTTAAGAAAAAGTGGGATACAGTGACATCACCTTAATACCCACAATGCTCCTCTGAGGTAGAGAGGATTATTATTGTTCCTATTTTTCAATACAGGAAATGGGCACAGAGGTAAAGGGACCCTCCCAAAATTGCACAGTAGTTGTTGACAGGACCGCTCAGATGCTGCAACTTGCACCTGTGTTTTCTCTGTTGGGCAGCCTGCTTTCCAGAATGATCTTTAAATCCCCTCCTTCGGTTTCACTTTATCTGTGTTGAAATATTACAAATATAAAATTTCCTGGGTTTCAGAAGGAGGTGATCTTTTCTCAGCAGCTCAGGAATGGAAAAGCAATATAATTAAACACTAAGGCAGGCAACTGTGTCTGTTGAACACTAGTTGGCACCTACTGAGCTCGGTTCCAAGCTCTCGAATGTACGATCCTCACCCATCTGCACAACTATCCCAGGAGGTAGGTGCTATTATTATGTCCATTTCACAGATGAAGAAATTGCAACACAGACAGTTTACAACATAGAGTTTGCCTTAGGAGTGTTAGTGCCTGGACTTACAGCAGGTAGTTTGGTACCAGACCTTAGGAAAACACAGTAAAAAGGATTTTCAAGGATAGAAAACCTCCAGCTGGGGGAACCTGGATGGCTCTGTCGGTTAAACAGCCAACTCTTGATTTCGGCTCAGGTCATGATCTCAGGGTTGTGGGACTGAGCCCCCTTGGGCTCCACGCTCAGTGGGGAGTCTGCTTAAGATTCTCTCACTTCCTTTCTGTCTGCCCCTCCCCTGATGGTTCTCTCTCTCTCTCTCTCTCTCAAAATAAATCAATAAATCTTAAAGAAAAAAGAGAAAATCTCCAGTTAAATAATAAAGAGACATTGAGTGGTAAATAATCCTGCAGCATCTGTGAGACGGCAGAGAAAAAAGAGAAAAATAAGGCCGGCTCACTTGGATATACAAATAAAGTCACTAACTTAGTCATTCCTATGTGGGAATGCAGTCCTTATTTAAGAAAGGATTAGGTGAGAGGGGCACCTGGGTGGCTCACTGAGTTAAAGCCTCTGCCTTCCGCTCAGGTCATGATCTCTGGGTCCTGGGATCAAGCCCCCATCGGGCTCCTTGCTTGGTGGGAAGCCTGTTTCTCCCTCTCCCACTCCCCCTGCTTGTGTTCCCTCTCTCACTGTGTGTCTCTCTGTCAAATAAATAAATAAACAAACAAATAAATAAATAAAAGAAAAGATTAGGTGAGCAGAGCAGACTGGCTCTTACATAACACACCTGCTTCCTTGTCTATAAGGCAGCGAACTTAAAAAACAAAACAACCACCAAGGTAGAATGTTAATGAATTTGGTACCCCAAGCTACTAGAAGAGCAAAGCACTGTGAAGCACCTTCATGTGTTGAAAATGAGGAGTCAGGCTTACCTTTTTATACAGTGTTTCAAGTTCTGCCTTAATGTCTTGCACCTGTGTCAGCATTGGTGGTCTGGAAGGAAACGCCTTGGTGGGGTTGGGCAGTGCCAGAATTCTCCCATCATCTCCAAACCACTTCCTTCCCTGCAGATCAAACAGAGGCAAGAACACCATTTTCTTTTAACTGGAGAGAAAATGGTTTACAAAATAAACGACAGTTGCCAGAAAACTCTGGGTCTACATACACATTTCACGCACCTTCCTCTGTCCCGACTAGATCTTTAAAAGCCTCATTTCCATTTGCAACTGAGTCTTCACTAACACTCCTGCACAACTAATTGAGGATATAATCCTCACTCCCCTCCAAAAAAACCATAACAAAAAGCTTATAGGAGTGCTCGAAAAAGTATTTTCTAGTCATTAAAAATTACAGGAAAAAACCATAGGAGAAAAACAATTGTGAACGTTCAATTTGTGGAGAATTAAACATTGTGCATCGTGCAAAAGTCACCGACATCTGACTCAGCAGGAGAATCCCAAGCCCGGCCAGTAGAAGATGGGCTTTTTGGGCGGGGGGGAGTGTGTGTGGTCTGAGGATCACCAAATGTACTAAGAGACAAATTGAAAAGGAAAAAAAAAATTGTACCACTGTCTGTAGACAGGAGGGCATGAGCATGAGGGTGTGGTGACTGCCTGGGATGGCTAGAAACCGCTCTGACCCGAGAGACGCCCAGGGGCTACAGGCGAGACGGGGTGGCTTACAGGCTCCTGCGTCAGCAGCCGGTTCTCCATGGTGTTCTGACAGGCACGGGGCACCTCTGGTCTTGCCCCAATATAAAGGCCTTCGTCTTCCAGAAATCTGGGCTGCACGTTCTCGGGAAGCTTTTTATATGTAGGCACTAGAGAGCACGTAAACAAACACCGCAACATTAGTGCCAGCATACACATTTCAAACCACACTGGAAATTACATTTGTATTCCTGGAAGCCGCAAAGGCCCCATCTTAATTCTCAAGGACCAAGGACAAGAAGAACGTGTTCCCCTGTCATAGCTGTGGAATGGTGACAGGACTCCGCGCCTCGCTCACCAGCGGGGCCTGCTGTGGGGAGGGCAGTGTTCACATCCAAGGGCCTGCTCGGCTCACTCGCCTGCCCAACGCACCTGGGCCAGGCCTGGCTTGGAACCTTTCCTTCTGTACAGAAGGGATGATTATATCTATTTCCTGGGTTCTCGGGAGAATTAAAGGAGGTAAAGTAAGAGAAAATGCTGTGTAAGTTAAAAAGTTAAAAAGAGGATAAAGGAGACAGAGCAGGGAGGGAGGCTTTTCTCAGGAGGCCTTACATTTGCACTGACTTGTGAAGGTTGAGAGGGATGGAGCCTGGGGTAGTGTACCCCCCATCCCCCAAGGGCATGGTGTGGCCCAAAAGTGGAGTAACACTGGGCACTGTGGGGGGGGGGGCGAGCAGGGGCAGGGCAGACGGAGGGCCCTTCCAGTCATCAGCAGCTTGAGTTTTGGTCAGGGGATGGACCCCTGAAGGCTCTACCCGGGGAGTGACCTAGCAGATTTTCAGTTCTGGAAAGATCCCTGGGCCTGCTTAGGCAGAGTAGGCCAGAGGAGAAAATAAGAGAAGAAGCCAGGGGACCTGTGAGTGTCCAGAGGTAATTTGGGAGTTAATGAGGAAAGGTGGAGAGTCTCTTGTTTATAATTATCTCACTCTGCATCTTGCCAAATCCCCAAATCTGCTAATTTTCCTGTATGAGGCCCTTTGCACACTCTGCTTCCCAAACTCACCCATGCAAAACAGCTAATGCCAGTATTCTTGGAAAAAGTGACCTCAGAGTTCTGAGACAACGGGGGCAAACCTGAGCAAACATTGGGGTCTGCCCCCAGCCCTCCATTCACATGGCTAGGCAGCTGCCCGGCACCAACCCAGCGGTCTTCGAAGGTTTTCATGGAGACGTTTCTGCCTACTCTCACTCTATGTATGCTTACTGTTTGTGGACATGCTATCATCTATACAAAGTTAAATCAGGAAAGGATGAGATTAAAAATATGTGCCAACAGAAGCCTTGACATTTGCTTCCCGCGTCCCTGGGGCGAATGCACTCTGCTTTGTCAACCATTCTCCAAGCAGTGACAAGAACGGACCCAGTGACAAAAACATTACTCTTGATCCCCTGCTATGTGCTGGTCACAACACAAGGGCTTCACTCAGGCAATTTCCTCAGTGCTCAAAGGAAGAAGAAACACCTGGAGTCATGTCGTAGGATCGTTTCAGTTCCTCCTGTTTTCTGGTGAGGCCCTGAAAATGGAGGAGCTCGCTCAGGGTCATTCCTCAAGGAGGAGGAGCTGGGGCAGTGTGGCTCCCCACTTCCTGTTTGCTAGGCCAGGGGTTGCCTCCCCTCTGGACTGGAGCTCAGATTCCCCACTCAGAGCAGGTGCCAGGTGCCGCTGGTGCTCCCACAGCCTCTTCCACGTACTCCTCTCCCACCCCCACCCCTGGTCTGAGCCAGCCCCTGGGGTCTAACCTCCCCTCCCAGCCCGGGGGTCTCCAGGGACAGGCCTGGCAGGGAGTCCTCTGACAAACACAAAGAGACAGCACTCCTCCTTGGCCAAGGCTGCTGCCCATGCACTTCTCCAAACCCCCAAGGAGCATCAGGACACATTGTGCCTGGTGTGTGGCTTTTGTGGCTGGCCTCCCAGGTCAGAGACCCACCTTCCCTCCCGTCACTAGCTTTGTGGTCTCAGACTAGTTCCCTAACTTCTCTGGGCTTCTGCTTTTTCATCTGTAAAATGGGTGTGAGAAAGAACCCTTGTCCAGCCCTGGTGTGGAGCCAGGTGAGTTTATACACAACAAGTACTTAGAAAGGAACCTGGCAGAGGAAGGTAATGGAATGCGTTTGCTATTATTGTTTTGGCAAAGTTGTAACCTCTGGGTACATATCCCAGCTACTTACTTTAAAAGGAAACCTGAAATGTCCAACAAATCCCAGTACTTTGGACCATACACGATTCAAAATGACCTATCAAAATGGAACAATAATTTATCCTTGGCTTGGCATTTAACTGGAACTCAGAACATGACAAATGAAAAGAAATCCAAATCCCAGGTAAGGTGAGTGCAGCCCCCCTTCCCAGCCTGAGGGGCTCTCCTGGGGGGGACTCCCATTTTAAGCTTGAACTATCAGCTAACTAACTGGGGAGGTCCCTCAGGTACTCTCGGGAGGAAAGAAAATTCCAAGGGAAAAAAGAACAAAGGGAAGTCCAGGGCAGAAACGAAGCAAGGGGCAGTCACTAGGAGTTAACTGGATGGTCCCTGCTCTCGTACCCTGGCCATTGTCCCTGAGGTGAGGAACCTCAGCCAATCTGCTTCGTACCTCCCTCAGAATCTCTGATGTGATCATGTCCTCTTGCATGTGAGTGAGATGCCTGGTGGCTGGGGGCTCCTGGATAGTCTCAGGGTGGTGCCTGCAGACAGGGGAACCAGCCATGCGAGTAGAGGGTTGGGGCTTTCAGCCAGTGCTGCTCTCTATCCCCACCTCCGGGAGAGGACAGGGACTACAGGATTCATTAATCACCAATGGCACTGACTTGGTCTCTCCTGTGGACATAAGAAGCCTCCATAAAAATCCTAGCTGTAGGGGTTTGGAAAACTTCCTGGTCGATGAACTCATGGTGGGGCTGGGAGGGCGGGGACCCTGGAGAGGGGATGGAAGCTCCACGATCCTTCTCACATGCCATGTCCTATGACTCTCATCATCTCTGTTCTCTCTCATACCCTTGTTTTTTGTTTTTGTTTTCTCTTTTTTTAAGATTTTTAAAATTTATTTGAGAGCAAGAGAGAGCACAAGCAGGGGAAATGGCAGGCAGAGGGAGAGGGAGAACCAGACTCCCCGTTGAGCAACATGGGGCTCAATCCCAGGACCCTGAGATCATGACTAAGTCGAAGGCAGGTGCTTAACCAACGAAGTCACCCAGGTGCCCACATATCTTTTATTATATGATAAGCCAGTAAATGTAAGTGTTTCTCTGACTACTATGCACTGTTAGAACAAATTATCAAACCTGAGGAGGGTGTCATGGAACCTCCAATTTGTGGCAAAATCAAATAGAAGTATGGGTAACACGGGGACCCACTACTTGTGATTGGTGTCTGAGCAGAAGGCAGTCTTGTGGGACGGAGTCCTTAACTTGTGGGGTCTGTGCTGACTCCAGGTATAAGTGTCAGAGCTGAACTGTAGGATATCCAGCTAGTATTGGAGAATTGGTTGGTGTGGGGGAACCCCCCCCCACAAATCTGGTCACGTAAGTGTTCTAGCAGGGTTGAGAGGGAGTAGAGGATGAAACAGAGAGATTCTCCTCACAGCCTGAATCTCAGACTCTCTCAGACTCTCTGCCCCCAGAACTGGTCACCAATTTGATGAGGGGACCCCTCAAAACACCCTGGTGTTTCTTGGGCTATTCCATCAGTAAGTGAGTGTTCAATGGCATTTGCTCAAGTTCTTTATCCTCAGACACCAGCCGTATTTCACATGAAGGAAAATGAAGATGCCCAAAGCGAGCAGGAAGGCAAAAAGTGCAAGTACCTGTCACCCTGCTGGGTACGAAGAGGAGTTCTCTTTCCATCTGCAGTCGAATGTGGACGCTTTCGTACTCTGCGGGTCTGATGGCTATGAAATCCTCATCTGCGTGGTCTAAGCCCAACAGAAAATCCTCCTCATCCTTGGCACTAAGCAGCTCTTCCTCGTCCTGCATTACAATAAACAGCAAGAAAAACTGTGCTGTGATTATACGTCTACTTAGAAAAACAATGGCATTAAACTCATCCAACAACGTATCTTACAAGACTGTGATCTTTTCCTTGTATCTTTTTTTAAAAGCAAGGGTAAGACTCGATGGCCTTTCATGCTCCCCAAGTGGGTTTTCTTTATTTTTCACTCTTACAGGTGGTTGGAAAATGTCAAAACCAGAATAGGCTGAAGTCAGAATTGAAATCTCAGCGACTCTGGGCTCTGAGGGTGTGCATTCTTCTGCATGTACTTCAAGTCCTTGGGCTCAGAAGTTACATGGTATGTTAACCTTCCCCCTGGCACTGACCCCAGGGCAAGATGCTGTAAGCAGTGTCCACACTCTGCTCGGTGTCCACACTCTGCTCAGTGTCCACACTCTGCTCGGTGTCCACACTCTGCTCGGTGTCCACACTCTGCTCGGTGTCCACACTCTGCTTGGTGTCCACACTCTGCTCAGTGTCCACACTCTGCTCGGTGTCCACACTCTGCTC
>NW_019154105.1:58020660-58185428 GCF_002288905.1 Enhydra lutris kenyoni
AGTGTCCACACCTGCAGCCAAGCCTCACCCACATCGCCTGTGGGACGTTGGAGAACTTACCAACAGTTCTAATCCTTGGTTTTCTCCACGGCAGGACAGGGACATTAACAGAGCTTACCTCTTAGGGTTTTGTGAGGATAGAGTTATTGGACACATGAAAAGATTCTAAGCACTGGGTCTGCCATCACAAATGCTAGCTGTAGCATGTCAATTGAGTATTTTCCCTTCTTTTTCTCCTTTTCTTTCTTCCTTTCTCTGTCTCCTCCTTACTTTTCTCCTTCTTCTTTCCCCTCCTCCTCCTTCCCCTCTTCTTCCTCCATCTCCTCCTCCTTCTTAATTAAAGCCTGGTGCCCATTTAGGAGGAACAACCTTTAAAATCCCAGGGAAATCTGCACAGGTGATAAACTTGCTACCTGCCTTTTCATATTTCTTCCCAAATAAACCAAACAATGAGAAGGGGAAGTAAATCTATGGGGTAGCCAAGCTCCCAGAACAACCTGAGAACACAGAATGCCAAAAACTTCAAAAAAGGAAAAAAGAGAAAAGTGCCCTCATTTCAGTGTGTGATTTTTTTTTTTCCCCCCTCGCTTAGGCCTCCTTTTGGTTTTGTGGTAAGCAGAGACAGACGGAGAAAAATTGCAGACAGAGGTAGAGAGCTACACAGGATCTAAAACCTCTGCCAGAAAGACTAAATCCACTTTGAGTATAAAAGTACTGGAAGAGGGTCTGAGCAGACAGGGGGATGGAGTACAGGGAAGGGGCTTCACAGGAGGGCATGACTTCAAAGGGCAGGTTTAGGAACACAGAGCTTCCAGGGGAAAAACATGCAAAAGGGAAGAGAGGTGGCTTGTTGAGACATGTTATGTCTCATGTCTCAGTTTCGATGCCTACAGATCTGTTGATAGCTCTGCCTTCCAAAAGCAGACCCTGGTTCTCCCTGCTTTCTGTGGGGGCCTCACTTAGTGACTCACTTCTGATGCGTGGGATATGAGTACAGGTATGTAGCTTCTGACTCTAGGTCAGGAAAGGCACCGTGGCTTTGTCCTTGCTTTCTTTTGGATCACTTGCTTTAGGGGAAATCAGCTGTCATGTCGGGAGGATGCTCAAGCAGCTTTGTGGGGAGGTCTGAACTGAGCCTCCTGCCAAAACCCAGCACCTGCCAGGCAGGAGGGTAAGCCACCTTGGAAGAAACCCCCCCCAACCCAGTCAAGCTTTCAACTGACTGCATCCTTGGCCGCCTTGCCCACAACCTCACGAGAACCTCTGGAGTCAGAACAAGCTGAATATTGGCTTGTAAAACAATGACTATCAAATAAGCTGATGTACTCCCAAGCTTCCATAGACCTAGCTAAAAAATTACATTTTGATTTTGTTGTTTGTGCTTAGGTGTCATATCCAAAAACTCATTACCAGGACCCATGTCAAGGAGCTTTTTTCCTAAGTTACCCCCCTCCTTCCAAGGAGTTTCATGGATTCAGGTCTTACATTTAAGCCTTTAACTCATTTGGAGTTCATTTTTCGTGAGTGGTGTAAGATCGGGGTCCTCTTTCATTCTTGTGCATGTGAATATCCAATTATCCCTGCACCATTTACGGAAGAGACTGTCTTTTCTCCACTGAGTACTCTTGGCTCCCTTGTCAAGTATCAGTTGACCATACGTACTTGGGTTTATTTCTGGGCTCTCGATTCTGTTCCACTGGCCTATTGGTCTGTTTTTATGCTAATACCATGCTGTTTCAATGACTGTAACTTTATAGTATAGCTTGAAATCAAAGTGTGATGCCTCCTGAGAAGGACAAAGCAGGAGGCATCACACTTTGATTACTTCAGCTTTTGGGGTCTTGTGGTTCCACATAAATTTTAGGAGTTTTTTTCCTACTTCTGTAAAGAGGGTCATTGAAATCTTTATAGAGATTGCATGGAATCTACAGATGGCTTTTGGCAGTATTGACATTTTAATAATATTAATTCTTCTGATCCATGAACATGGGATAATTTTACATTTATTTGTGTCTTCTTTGACTTCTTTCATCAGTGTCTTACATTTTTCAGAGTACAGGTCTTTCACCACCTTAGTTAAATTTATTCCCAAGTATTTTATTGTTTTTGAAACTATCGTAAATGGGATCAATTTATTTTTTTCTCAGGAAATTTGTTGTAATTGTAAAGAAACACTACTGATTTTTGTTTTTGTTTCTAAAGGTTTTACTTATTTATTTGAGAGAGACAGAGCATAGGGTGGGGAGAGTGAGAAGGAGAAGCAGACTCCCTGCTGAAGCAGGGAGCCTGATGTGGGGCTCCATCCTAAGATCCTGGGATCATGACCTGAGCTGAAGGCAGACACTTAACCAACTAAGCCACCTGGGTACCCCCATACAACTGATTTTTGTATTTTAATTTTGTATTCTGCAACTTTGCAGAATTCATTGATTAGATCTAACAATTTTTTGGTTGAGTCTCTAGTTTTATTTCTACATAAAATGAAAGCATCTGCAAATACAGACAATTTTTTTTTCCAGTTCAGATACCTTTAATTCCAGTTCAGATACCTCTTAATTTCTTTTTCTTGCCTGATTGCTCTAGCTAAGTCTTCTAGTATTATGTTGAAATAGGAGTGGTGAGAATTAGCTCCATTGTCTTGCTCCTGATTTTAGAGGAAAAGATTTCAAGCTTTCATCACTGAGTATGATGTTAGCTGTGGTTTTGTCACAGATGGCCTTTATTATGTGGAGGTACATTTCTTCTATGCCTAATTTAAGAGTTTTTGTCATGAATAGTACTGAATTTTGTCAAATGTATTTTCTGTATCTATTAGAATTTCTTTCCTTTTTAAAAATTAAAAAAATTATTTAAAAATTTTTTCAGTTTTATTGAGATAGAATTGAAATATCCAAGTCTTTTTTTTTTTTTTTTTTAAGTAAACTCTGTACCCAATGTAGGGCTCAAACTCTGAGATCAAGAGTTGTATGTTCTACTGACCGAGCAAGGCATGTGGCTTGAATTTCTTTCCTTTTTAACACGGAAAATTTTCCATTGTGTGTATATATCATGTTTTATTTATTCATTCGTCTGCTGATGGATATTTTGGTTGCTTTTACCTTTTGGCTATTGAGAACATTTCTCTCACTGTTAAGCGTACAAGTATCTGTTTGAGTGCCTGCTTCTATTCTTTTGGGCATATACCCAGAAATGGAGTTGCTGGAACATAGTAATTCCATGTTTAAATTTTTGAGGTATGACCAGACTGTTTTCACAGCAGCTGTACCATTTTATGTTGCCATCAGCAATGCACAAGGGTATAATGTCTCTACATCCTTGCCAGCCCATCTCCCTTCCTTCCTTCCTTTCTTCCCTTCTTCTTTTCCTTTCCTTACCTTTCTTTTCCTTTCCTCTCCTTTCCTCTCCTCTCCCCTTCCTTCCTTCCTTCCTTAATAAAAGCCATTCTAATTTGTGTAAAATGGTTTCTTATTGTGGTTTTGATTTGCAGTTCCCTAATGATTAATGATGTTAAGTTTATTTCATGTACTTATTGGCCATTTGTATATCTTCTTTGGAGATATGTCTATTCAAGTCCTTTGTCCATTTTTTTAATGGGATGTTTTCTTTTGTCTTACATGTGCCATGCACAATTACAGAGTCTGAGTCACAGCTTGGGTGTGGAATGGAGCACAAAAAGCTAATCACCTATGAGGCTGTGGGAAGAGAGAGAGAGAGGATTCATTTGCCTTGGAGAGGCCAACATTTTGCATCTGAAATGAATACGAATCGCTGTGTGGCATCTAGCAAGAAAAATCTGTAAGCCGCCTTGTTCTGTTTTTCTTCTTTTTCCACAGGAAAGAAATAGACATATTTAATCAAGGTCCTTATCCAAATTATGGGGTAAAATCAAAGGCTACAGAAAGTAACGTGAACACAGTATTCATTTTGCTTTCCACTAAAGGATGGATGAGCTCTTGCGTGTGGTGGTGGCAGGTTTGCCCTCAGCCACTTTCCTTCTGGTGAGGATGTCATCATTATCGTCACCATTGTCACCACTGTGGTCATTAACACCAACATCCTCCCTCACCTCACTACCACCATAACGTTAAATACCGTTCTGCGTTCTCCTTGCGCAGGAGGCTCTTCTTCCTCTCCTTCCTCCTCCTCTTGGTTCCTGCCAGCTCTGGTTTTGGCTTTTGGTTTTTCTTGTGATTCCTCTGGTTCGGGATCAAAGTTGAAAGTGAAGAAGTTATAGGCTTCTTCGGCAGAAGGGAAGCCAGGTGGAACCTAAGGAGAAGCGGCAAGCGATAGAATTTCAGACTGTAGATGTGGAGATGAGTCACACAGCTCACTGACAGCAGCTTGACGTTAGTGGCATCGAGCGTATACTAGGCACCCTGAGCGTATTACCTTTGTCGAAGGCACAAGATGACCTGTCACAAACTTTAAGGCATGCCATAGGCAAGGGGTGGCTTCCTCGAATAAGTAGCTTTCATAGTCACTTTTTTATAAACTAGCAAACATTCTCATAGGCACATAAATATATTATTGATAGGAGTAACAGCTTTTGAAAAAATGAGTAAAATACCAAAAAAGTAGATTCATTATTTTATAGATTAATGCTGAGATACTTCTGTTTAATTATGAGCAATCCAGGGGTCTGTTAACTTTTTTTAAAAAAATGACATTTTTTGTTTTGATACTTCTTGAGCTGGTATTCCCTTTCTTCCCCATAATGAAGCTGGTACAACTTCAGAGCTGATAAAATAGTCTTTTTGCTGACATTTCCTGACCTTCCATGCAGCCTCCTTTACCCAGTCAGGCAGTATTCTAATCGTCCTGCTGGTTCTAGCATTTTAAAAGTAGGAATTAGTTCTCATACTTTTTTCTTGCATATTCCACAGTAATAAGAGTCAGGGTATGTATATAAGCATCTGTCATAGGATATTTTTGAAAAACACAAACAAATCAACAAAAAATATGATTTAAAGCATGCATGATTTAAAAAGACAGGATTTCTCACCGGGAGTTTAGGCTTGATTTTTTGTACAGAATCACGGAATTTTACTCTTGAGTAACTTTGGAAATCATCTTGTTGAGTCCTCTGTACCTCCTCACCTGCCTGTATGAGCAGAAAAAAGGATAAGTAGAATATTTATTATTTTAAAAGGGTTTTATTTATTTATTTGAGAGAGAGAGCTCGCACGAGTGAGCGGGGGAGCAGAGGGAGAGGGAGAAGTTTCTCCATCCTGAGCATGGAACCTGATGCGGGGCTTGATCTCATGACTCTTGAGATCATGACCTGAGCTGAAATCAAGAGTTGGACGCTCAACCGACTAAGGCACCTGGGTGCCTCAGGATAGAACATTCAAATCAAGAAACTAAAGATGTTCTAAAACAAGCATTAACTCTCAAAGGGGAAAACCTCAGATCATGGGTGCAGACCATCATTCCTAAGGAATGAAATGTTTACATGTGTCAAATATATTTGAAAGTTGCTGATTATTTTCTTACTCAGCTGTCTCTCTCAAGACCAAATAAATACAAAATTTTATACTCAAAGGACCGTAAAATGACAAATGCTATTTCTTCTACAGACCAATAGATGATTTAGTTCACAGAGGACCATTTCCAAACAACTTATGAAGATAAGCATCAGTAATCCCTGGATATGAATAAATTCTGAAATACACCCTCCAGGGTGCGAGGCCTGTCCTCTTGAGCCGTTGGACCTTCTGCCCCACTGCCCCCCGGGAAGCTGAGTTCTGCCTATGATAGCTCAGTGTGGTAACTCCTATTATGGGGGCTCCCTATGTCCTGTGACGGCCAATCCACCAAGGGTTGTTCCCACTTTGTCCTCATCTCTGCTTCTAATCCACCCCTTCCAGATCCTGGCTACTTCTCCTTTCCCACCCAGCACAATCCAAATGCCAAGCCTTCCTTCTGAGGGACTCCAGACTGTTCCAATAGCATATCTAGATCTCATTGTAAGAAGGGACAAACTTATTCTACCTGTGATGGAAACTTTGTTATTATTATCTGGACCGAGACTGTGTCACAGCATGGAATAATTTTCATCAGGGGAAATGGAATGTAGCGTATTTGCACCGGGCCCCTCTCACATATCCTTTCCAAATCCCACCTGTTTTTCCAAGATCATGCAAAGCTATTTCTTTTCACAGACTCCTCCATCCTAAAATGAAATCTCTTTTCTAGAATCTTATTGTCTGAGGCCCATCAGGTACTATTCTGTCTAGCTTAGTTATCAAACCATAGGCTCTGGAGCTGCCCGCCTGGCTGTGAATCCCAACTCCATCACTCACAGCTTAGACCACTTGTTCTAAGCGTCAGGTAAAGCAATGCACCTAAAATATGCTTACAGTTATGGCTCAATCATGGTGGGTCTCATCACCACATTCTTGATTTTCTTTTTACATGTCTTTGATCTCCCTGGTTGGCATTTACATCACATGGCTATAAACATTTTATTTTAGTCTGTCAGAAACTTGAGCCTGAGGCACAGAATTTTACATAAAGGGAATGGCATATTTTTTTTATTATGATAGGCTATACTTAACTGATACTCTGGTTTTTCTTCTGGTCATGCTGGACATCTAGCTGCATTTAGGTGAGCTTTCATAGCACTTGGTTTTAGCTTTTCCAAGGATATCAAGCTCTCATCACTGGCCGGCGGAGACCCACTCAGACATTCTGAGGCTGAGACCAAACCAGGAGGGCCAGGAGCCTTGGGCAAATCTTGCTGGGAACAGATGCCATGAGACAAACGTCCTATCTTCCAGGAACTAGGCAGGCAATTCTGAGAAGCAGTCTCCTCAGCAGGGCCCTGGCAGGATTGAGTCCTGGTCACCAGCTCAGTGACAGTCTCCAGAACTGACTTTACCTCCTGATTCTTTCTCCCCAGTTCCCAGCTCCTGTTCATTGATATCACTTCTCAGAAGAAGCCACACAGATAAGGCAGGAAAAATCCTTGCTTCAGGCTCTAGTTTCTTGTGGGAAGTAGGGTCCAGAGAGAAGATAAATTACACCTCCAAGGTCACACAGCTGGTGAGTGAGGTTGCCAGCATTTAACACTGGGCAGCTGGGGTCCAGCATCTGGGCTCATCCTGTCCTCCATTCTTTGCTCAAATAGGATTTAAATGGACAACTTTTTCGATATTCCTTCTGGATTGAGGTCTATACATCAAGAAATCTGCTTTGTGAGGTATTCTGTTAACCTGAGATCAGGTCTAAAAAGGGCAGCTGGGTCCATTGTTCACGTAACTTGGCTATTTTGAACCCTCATCCATGGTATCATTGAAACCCAGCACTGTAAGAGAAAGGAACTGTGGAACCCGGTCTGTCCAACACAACTTCACAGGAAAAGGAGTCACTCATTCCTGCCAGGTCAGCCTGTCCTGTCAGGGAGGGACGCCAGGCATGCAGGTCACTGAAACATGAGCTGAGCTCTGCACCCCACCACTCCTGCCCACTTGGTTTCACTCTCCCCTTTGCTAAGTTATACAGGCCCTGCTGGCTGAATCAGACTTTAAAAAGGCACTATTGTGATTAACCTGAATCCAAAAAAATATAAAATACAATGAAATTGAATATCGAAGCTGTTTCATTTCCGACGCCAAAATGTACAAGCCTGAGGCCTCTCCTTCCGTGCAATTGACTAAGGTAAACACACATGTTTATCTCACTCTGTGCCTTAGAACAGATTTTACTTTACCAGTACTTTTTTCTTTTTTTTTCTTTTTGTGGAGAGCTAAAATCATCCAGTATTGCTATGGTTCCAGGGCTGTGCTGAAAGCAATTTTGTATATTCTTTCCACATTGTCCACCAGAATTCTTTGACAACCACTTGGGATCATCAAGGAGGAAGGAAAAAAAAAACACCAAAGGGAGGTATTTTTAAAAAGCCAGTGGACTGGAAGGTGAGTTAGAGCCCAGATCTGAGAGCCCCTGCTTGGCTAACTGAAGACTGAGAACATTAGCCCTGTCCCACCCATGGAAGGGACTGCTAGGCCTTCAATGCCAGATTTTGTCCGAAGTTACAACATCTTATCTCTTCTCTGCTCTATTTCTCCTTTCCTATCATCTCCATGTTCCTTGTAGTCCTTTTTAGTTCTTAAAATATTTTAAAAATATAACATTTTTTTATAACTTCATAATTTTTCTATGATAAATGAAACTTTAATTGATCTCCAAACTGATATGAGGTAACCACTAGCCAATTCCCTTTCATTTAAGAAAATTCTAATCCTGTAACCAGTCATTACCTCCATCCTGCATAGGCTGATTTCTAACAACATACCTCCAAGCCTCCTTCCATGTTCTGGAGTGAGAGCCCTTGGCTTGCCAACTGTCTTTTTGATACAAGCACAATAAACTTACTAATAGTAATTCAGGGACCAAAAAAAACAAATAATAAAAAGAACTTTTCTGAAAATAAAACAAAACACAATGAGACAAGTCAGCTGATGTTTGCCTCATGTTGTTTTGCAAATTGGCCACGAGTGCACGCAGAGGGCAAGGAGAGACCGAAGAGAAGCAGACCATTCTAGATTGGGAGGTGGCAGTTTTAATAAGTGAGGGAACTTAGGAGGCATGTCTTGGTGGCTGCAAGATAAGGAGATCCTCATGTCTGCCTGCCAAACCTTGGAAGTTTATACAGACGTCCTAACTGGGTTCAGTCAAGTGTACCAGACAGATGGTCAACACTACATTCCTATCCCAAGGCTGTATCACTGGGGCAGCTTCTGGGAGTGGGGAAGGCAAGTGGAACACACATTCCCAGGACAGGGGAGGGCATGAGGAACCTCCAATTACTTGGTCCAGCTTGCAGGTCAACCAGTGGTCATGTCTTTTTGATGATCTCTTCCAACACCTCAAATCCATAGAATGGCTCTTAGGGGATACAGAATAGAACAGATATAAGTCATGGACCTGCTCACAAAAAGTGATGAATACTCCTTAGGCCAAGGGAGTATATTTTTACTTCTATAACTTAAAGCTTTATTGGGGATATTATATTCATGACCCATGGACAAGTAAAAGCTGCTATGATTTTGTGAAATGATTATCAATCAGAAAGTATAGACAGGCTCAGGGATACCTGGGTGGCTCAGTTGGTTAGGCATCTGCCTTCAGCTCAGGTCATGATCCTGGGGCCCTGGGATCGAGTCCCGCATCGGGATCCTTGCTCAGTGGGGAGCCTGTGTCTCTGTCTGCCTGCCTCTCGCCCTGCTTGTGCTCACTCTCTCTCTGACAAATAAATAAAATCTTTAAAGAAAAAAAAGTATAGACAGGCTCAGATATGAGACCAGATCATCCAATCATTTAGCCCATCTGACCAGATGCCAGGATTCATACACCTAACAACATAACAGAAGTGTTTGTGTCAAAGCTGATGAGATTTTCTGTAGTTTTTTTTTATTTTTTCAGTATTTTAAAATTATGGCTTACAAAGAAGATAATTGGAATCAAAGAAAAAGAAATGTCTCCTCAGCAGAATGGAGCAACGAACTGTCATAAAGCCGTTTCATCAGATCTACAGAACATTCCTACTAAAGAACCACAGGCCATGACACGTGAACACAGCTGTAACTCTCCTTGTAATCATGCAATCTTTGGCTTAATTTGGGATGAATATAGGCAAAATGTTATAACATCTCATCACAGAAAAAGATAAGGCATCCTCTAAGCAATCAGTGATCTCTCCACAGAAATTTCTTCACACCTGTGCTTTTTTTGTCTCAAGAGTAAAAACCAACCCAACATCACCATCAACAACAAACAAGTGGGTTAGATGTGCAAACACCTCACTGAGCCGTTTGTTCTGTTCTTCCCTTCTTTCTTCCACCCTCTTACAGGCTTGTCCTTCATCTACACCCCTGAGAGGATTTTCTGGCTTTTACTGCCTTCCTGTCCTCCTCATGGGCCTCAACTGTCAGTTTTCCTCCAAGTGTCAAGATCTTCCTCAGTCTTCTTTCTTTTAGGAAACAAAGGCCGCTCAAAACTTCAAAACTCACTGCAGTAGAAATGCTTATTAAATTCATTTCTCCAGGCCTGGTCCCTTCCTTTGTGCATGTTTCTAGAGACACACACATTGACATGTCCCCCCAGCACCTCAGACTCAAACAAAAATCACTCCAGTACACTCAAACCACCTGCTTTCCATGGCTTGTAGGAAACAACTGAGGCCCTTTGTGTGACATTCAAGGCTCCCACCATTCCACCCTACTTTCCTACTGCACTCCTATCTCTCTCTTCTTCCCAGCAAGATCCATAGGTCCAGCAATGCTGACCCAAGGGACAGACTGGGAATGAGGAAGAACGGGAATCCAATCTCAAATCCCGCATGCATGCCTGTGACCTGGAGATGGCCTCGTGGTTGCTTTGAACCTCAGTTTACTCATCCATCAAATGTGAATGAAAACAAAAGAACCCACCCACTGGGGTGCTGGGATAAGGACATATGAGAACACGGGGGAAACACCTGGTTTGAGCAGGACTCTATGAACAGTAGCTATGACAATTATTGATAAGTGTTGAACGCCTCCTCTGTGCACAGCTCTGTTCTAGAAACATTTGCTGGAAATGTTATATTCTGCTCCACTGTCTTTGATCACAAAGTGGAGAAGGTCCCTTTCTCACCTCTGTGCCAAATTCAGTCTCCAGTTCTCTCTTGTTGGGGCTTTGTAAGCGCCTGGGCCGAGGGGTAGGAATTTCCTGCAGCAACGTGCTTTCTGCTTTGGACTACAAAGTCAAACAGAGAATCACTGCTGGTTAGCATCGGGAATGCTGCAAAAACCTGTCACCATCTTAGTAGAAAACAATCCATAAGAACTACACACTGAACTTCTTTAAGAGAGAAGAGAAAGTGAAATAGTTAAGGAAAATGACACTGAATACTTCTTAAGCATAATTTTCTGCCTGTGCCAATGTTAAATACCACATTAATATTTAAAACAAGGAAAACAAATTTAACGGCACTCAAACCCATGCAGTTTTGAGCAGACAGAGCATTCTAGACAAGACCTGAGGAACGGCAATCAGCCACTGAGCAAAATATTCGTGTGCTTTTTCTCACCCTTGCAGCTTGTAATTTCTCCCTCATGCGTTCCCTCATGGAAAATTCTGCAAAGCCTGTCCTGGAAGCTGAAGGAATTGGAGGTAAGCCTAAAAAAACACAGGAAAATCACTTTAAAGCTACATTTTTTTTTCTTTTTTTCCAAAGGGAAGATGAGATTAAAAAATAACATGAGAAATCAGTAACGTGATGCCCCCAGTTTTATTTTTGTTTTTCAACATTTCCTTAGCGATTCGGGGTCTCTTCTGGTTCCATACAAATTTCTGGATTATTTGCTCCAGCTCTTTGAAAAATACCTGTGGAATTTTGATCGGAATGGCATTAAAAGTATAGATTGCTCTAGGCAGTATAGACATTTTAACAATGTTTATTCTTCCGATCCAAGAGCATGGAATGGTCTTCCATCTTTTTGTGTCTTCTTCAATTTCTTTCATGAGTGTTCTGTAGTTCCTTTACTACAAAGCTGTGATCACCAAGACAGCATGGTACTGGCATAAAAACAGACACATAGACCAGTGGAACAGAGTAGAGAGCCCAGATATGGACCCTCAACTCTACGGTCAAATAATCTTCGACAAAACAGGAAAAAATATACAGTGGAAAAAAGACAGTCTCTTCAATAAATGGTGCTGAGAAAACTGGACAGCTATATGTAGAAGAATGAAACTCAACCATTCTCTTACACCGTACACAAAGATAAACTCAAAATGGATAAAAGACCTCAACATGAGACAGGAATCCATCAGAATCCTAGAGGAGAACACAGGCAGTAACTTTTTCGATATCAGCCACAGCAACTTCTTTCAAGATATGTCTCCAAAGGCAAAGGAAACAAAAGCGAAAATGAACTTTTGGGACTTCATCAAAATCAAAAGCTTCTGCACAGCAAAGGAAACAGTCAAGAAAACAAAGAGGCAACCCACAGAATGGGAGAAGATATTTGCAAATGACAGTACAGACAAAAGGTTGATATCCAGGATCTATAAAGAACTCCTCAAACTCAACACACACAAAACAGATAATCATATCAAAAAATGGGCAGAAGATATGAACAGACACTTCTCCAATGAAGACATACAAATGGCTATCAGACACATGAAAAAATGTTCATCATCACTAACCATCAGGGAGATTCAAATTAAAACCACATTGAGATATCACCTTACACCAGTTAGAATGGCCCAAATTAGCAAGACAGGAAACAACATGTGTTGGAGGGGATGTGGAGAAAGGGGAACCCTCTTACACTGTTAGTGGGAATGGAAGTTGGTGCAGCCTCTTTGGATAACAGTGTGGAGATTCCTCAAGAAATTAAAAATAGAGCTTCCCTATGACCCTGCAATTGCACTACTGGGTATTTACCCCAAAGATACAGATGTAGTGAAAAGAAGGACCATCTGTACCCCAATGTTTATAGCAGCAATGGCCACAGTTGCCAAACTGTGGAAAGAACCAAGATGCCCTTCAACGGACAAATGGATAAGGAAGATGTGGTCCATATACACTATGGAGTATTATGCCTCCATCAGAAAGGATGAATACGCAACTTTTTTATCAACATGGACGGGACTGTAAGAGATTATGCTGAGTGAAATAAGTCAAGGAGAGAGAGTCAATTATCATATGGTTTCACTTATCTGTGGAGCATAACAAATAACATGTAGGACAAGGGGAGTGAGAGAGGAGAAGGGAGTTGGGGGAAATTGGAAGGGGAGGTGAACCATGAGAGACTGTGGACTCTGAAAAACAATCTGAGGGGTTTGAAGCGGTGGGAGGTGGGAGGTTGGGGGAACCAGGTGGTGGGTATTAGAGAGGGCACGGATTGCATGGAGCACTGGGTGTGGTGCAAAAACAAGGAATACTGTTATGCTGAAAATAAAAAAAAAATAACATGAGAATGTAATTTTGTTTTGCAAAGTTAGAACTTTACATAAGCAAACATGAGCTCATGCTGACAGCCATCCATGTGACCTACCTAGTGCATGTTTTGGCTTCTTTGCGACAGACAGGGCGAAGCTTGGTCCTGCCAGGAGTGCCACATTGATTTAACCAAGAGTAAAATGAATGACATTTGACGGTTCAAGACAGAGACACACCAATTCAATTACCAGTGGGGAGAGACCTTCCGATTTGTTGAATTGAGAAACAGACTTGTAGGTGAAGGGACAGCTAATGAGTTCAGGGTTTAGCTTTCAACAGTGTCAATCACTTCAGTCAGGCCCAAGCCATTGCCCTAGTGTATGTCATAGACACGGCATGTATTTTGAACTATTATTAAATATATATGTAAATTTCATGGACCGTTGTGTAGCTATGAGGTGTGAGGAAGACACAGGATCCGGGATCTTGAGGACCTAGACTGTAAGGCCCCTGGGGTAGGTGACGGGCTCTCCAATCATACCTGGGATGTGAGATGTTTGGGATGTTCCTGGTTCTTTCATTCCCAGTGCTCTAAACCAAAGTGTTTGGGGAACAGAATGTTGCCATGCTTGGAGGAGAAGGGCCGAACCTGTGTGGAGCAGGATATAAGACGGCAGAAAGAGTTGGGGATTGAATTACTGATGTCACACGAAGGAGCCTAGAACATATTCTCCAAGCGGTGGGGGAGTCCTGAGGTTGCATGTATGGGGTGGGTGGGTGGAGAGAGGAAGTCACCAGCTCAGATGTCCCGGTGAGTCAGTGGGAGAAACTGCATAGAGGCCACAAGAAGGAAAGGACCACAGGACCCTATGACCAGAGGGAGGTCATGGAGTTCTCACGGCAGTGCATCTTTCCAGCATTTGTCAGCATGCACATCCTCAGGCCAGGCCCAGACCCACTGACCCAGAAACTGGAGGTGCAGCCCAGCGATCTAGGGGATGGACTTAAATACACACTCAAGGTGGAGGACCCCTGGTTCACAGAAAGAAGGAGGAGGTGATGATGTATGAGTTTTGACTGAGTTGACACTGATGGGCTTTATGTGGCAACAGGACACTTTTGAGGAGCCGGCAGGACAAGAAAACGTGTGTTTGTCCAGCACCTGGCACTCTGGGCAAGGCTCAGGCCTGGAAGTGAAGACAAAGGAAGCGTGTCTACCGCGTCGGGTGCTGGCATCTAGAGAAAGCCTTTCCCGAGGCAGAGCATGCAGGAAGAGGGGTTTCTGATACCTGTGGCCATCAGTGCTGTTGAGGGGAAAAAAATGACAAGTGCAAGAAAAAGCAGGAGAAGATATTCTATTAGAAGGGAGAAGGAACAGCACCGGTGAGAAGAAGGAATGGGGGGTGATGGGCTGTAAAAGTCTCTGCTAGCAACAGATTTGCCGCTCCTTCAGTGTCGGCTTGGTGCAGAGAGATGAGGGTCCCAGGCTTCAAAGCTCATTTCTGCAGCCTGGCACACAGTTGTTTAGGTTGTGTGATAGAAAGATAGAAGATCCTTCTTCCATCAGGCTTCAACCACAGCATTCACTCCATGTGGGGAAGGAGGCAGGAAATAATTAAAGATTGTGGTCTCACGTGTGTGGGTTGAGGTTCAAGTTCTTGAAGAGCATCTTCATCAGCGCAATGAAATGGCCTTTGACGTTCTTTTTTAACTTGTTTGAAAAAATTTCTTTCCATTTTCTTTCTTTCCAATGGAAATTACTTTCCATGTTAAAAGTCATGTCAACCCGGTAGATACTATCCGCTGTTCTGTACACCTAGGGTCCCAAGACTTTTCCTGTACGGCACTGGCCATTTTGTTTGTGTGATTACTTGGTTAATAGTTGTTCCCTCACCCAGGTTCCATGGTCCCCAGCCACACAGGGCAAGCATATAGCAAACATCATTAAGTGTGTGTGATCCCCTGATCGGGCAATGAAAGGAATTTGGGACAGCTGTTCGTCAATCTTGTTCCTGGCTGGCCACCCACCTTGCTTCTGCCCCCAAAAGAAAGGATGTCTATAGTCAACAAATTGTCTCTAAACATGAAAATGCTCCTTATTTACTTCCCCTCCTTTTTTTAAATTTTAATTTTTTTAAAGATTTTATTTATTTGACAGACAGAGATCACAAGTAGGCAGAGAGGCAGGCAGAAAGAGAAGGGGAAGCAGGCTCCCTGCTGAGCAGAGAGCCTGATGCGGAGCTCCATCCCAGGACCCAGGAATCATGACCTGAGCTGAAGGCAGAGGCTTTAGCCCACTGAGCTACCCAGGTGCCCCCCCTTTTTAAAAGAGAATCAGTTTTTCAAGTTGACTTAAAATAGCTAACATCTATATACAGTTCACTAAAATAATTTTATTTGTTTGTCTTTAAAAGGGAGACAAGATATTTTATTCAACATGATTTCTGAATAAAGAAAACAAAGTGGCTTCTCTAAGATTGCTTTTAAAAAGCAATTTGAGAGGCACCTGGGTGGCTCAGTGGGTTAAAGCCTCTGCCTTCAGCTCAGGTCATGATCCCAGGGTCCTGGGATCGAGCCCCGCATCGGGGTCTCTGCTCAGTGGGGAGCCTGCTTCCCTTCCTCTCTCTCTCTGCCTGCCTCTCTGCCTACTTGTGATCTCTGTTGAATAAATTAAAAAAAAAAAAAAAGCAATTTGAAAAAAATTTTTGAAAAAGGGGTGCCTGGGTGGCTCAGTCAGTTGGGTATCTGCCCTCGGCTCAGTGGGGAGTCTGCTTCTCTTTCTCCCTCTGCTACTCCTCCCGCTTGTGCATGCACACTCTCTCTCGCTCAAATAAATAAATAAACTATTTAAAAAAAAAAAACTCTGAAAGATTCTGAAATGGTAAAAAGTAGTTCTTGCTTGATATTTTCCAGTCCATGCTAGCGGAAGACATTTCAAGGGTGTGGAGATTCCCAAGCGCAATCTGCACAACCAGCTGGGGACGTGTCATTTCTATTCCATTCCAAGCATGTGGAGAATGTGACCCACTCGAGTTGGTGACCTTTGTACCTGGCACTTAGTAGCACTAAATCAGTGAAGGAAAACATGTAAGTGAGGGTGTGAGGGAGATTATACAAACAAAATAAATGGAATTCTCATTTGGGTGAAACCAGATGGTGATGACACAGTTTTTTCAAGATAACATGATGAACCATGTGTACTCTCATTCACTCCCTTTAACATAATAACTGATAGAGATTAGATGCCTTCATTTTTATCTGGGTAGAATAATATAGCAATGTTTCTTTAAACAACTAGAACTAAAATAACCCTCCTAAGACATTATTTCCCTTAATTTAGTGTCAGTTCCTTCACTACGTTACTACTCTGCTATGTGATCCCAAACTGTGTCTGTTTTTCCTGCCCTGGGGACCAGTGCTGACTTGCCAAACCCGAGGACCGCTGTGACCTCACAGTTACACACAGAGGCTCTTGGATACAGCTGAGCCGACCTGGCATGAATAAAGTTTCTGCAGAGTCCAGTGCAAAGGGTGTGATGAAAATAATTTTAAAAATTAGGAAAGACTTGATTTGGAGGCAATGCAAGAACTTGCAGATAATAAGAGAATTGGAAGACATTCCGTTCAACATACGACATCAATAAGTATGAAATATGGATTTCCTTCGCAAGGTGGTGTTTCTCACGGAGGCAGCAGGATGATGTCCTCACAGTGCTGCTCTGGTTTCCTAGGAAACCCGTCCATCCTGAGGCTGCATCAGCCTCGTGTGTGCAAATGCTTCCAGATCTTCTCTGCTCTGGATCCTTTACCTGCCCTGTCACTCAGGCACACCATACCCCGTCTCTCTCTCTCTCCTTACAGGCTTCACAAAATGGTGGATGCTTTCCATTTTTCTCTTGACCATTTCTATTAAACCTGACCCCTTAAGCCTTCTAGGAAGACAGGCACTGCATTTTGAAATAATGTTGTAATCTTCTCATCTGTGCGCAAGTCGATGTGATCTTGTTTTTACGGAGAAGTTTCCACAGTTCCTTCTCCATCTGGAAGTCCTTCCTTCCTCCCCTTGCCGGTGCCAAGAGAATCCCATCCTTCTTGCAAGGCATTGTTCTGGGACTCTCACTGCTGAGACCTAGCTCTCTGTTTACCGCTGTGTGTACTAGGACTTTCTAGGGACTTGATGTAAAATCAGAAATGGGGTATTTGGGTTTGGATTTGAATTGGTATTATCTGGAGTCTCAAAGAACAGGTGAGTGTGAAGATGGCTATACACTGACCTCCCTCTTCTGTCCACCCTCTCTAGTGAAACAATCTACTTCTGAGTGTTTGTATTTGTTTTACTTGTGATGATGAACAAATATTTACCAAATACCATAGCACCTTTATGTTTTCATCATTTGGGCACTATTGATAACTGTGATAACAGCATGATCAAAAATTCAGTTCGTTAACATGGTGAGTAATGAAAGACTTTTCAGGATAGAAACAGGTTACCTAAAGTTCTTGGAGGGAGGAGTAGAATGAAGGAGTTCAAGAAGAAAAGGGAATGGTGTCAAATTTCCAACTGTGCAGAGAGAGCTTTTTTTTTTTTCTGAAGGTGGTGACAGGGGTCATCAAAAAAACACTGCCATTTAGATTCTTTTGGATAACTTCAAGAGTGATATAACATTTTTATTTTAAAACTTATTTATATTAATATACTTCTATTTTGTTAATACTTATATACTTATGTTATCAATAAAATATTTAAAAAATTTTTATGGCAACTTACATATAGCATAATTCTCTTTTTAAAAAAAAAGATTGTATTTATTTATTTGCAAGAGAGAGAGAGATAGGGATAGAGAGAGAGAAAGAGAGAGAGCATAAGTGGGGAGGAAACGGAGAGGCAGGCTTCCAGGGAGCCTGATGTGGTGCTGGATCCCAGAACCCTAGGACCGTGACCTGAGCTGAGCACAGACACTTAACCAACTGAGCCACCCAGGTGCCCCCATATAGCACAATTCTTGTAGGGACAATGGACAAGAGGATGGGGGAAACACTGGCCTCACCTGGCTTTTAATTCTGGTCTCTTCTCTCCCCCAAATAGATAATTACCCCCAAACCCTGCTAAAAAATTCCTGGATAGAATAAATACAGAGTTGGGGGGGAGGGAGAGCATGGGACAGAAGCCAGCTCGACCTCAGTACACAAAACTGGAGGGGAACAGAGGCTCTATCCTACAGACTTAAAAAGGAAAGCGTGATGAGTTGGACAATCTGTCCAATTGTCCCCAACATCTGACCAACCATATGGATGTAAGAAAATGGAATGTCCTTTCAGTCACAGTCAGCCCTCTGGGAACTTAGGAAGTCCTTGGCTGTCTGGCAGGAAAACCCAGCAAAACGAAATGGCATCAGGTTAGTGGTGATTGTCACTAGGATATAAGAATGTGGGTGACTATTTTCTTCTATTTCCTTCTCTTCTAATTTTTACCCAGCAGAGTAGCATCACTTGTGAAAATTTTACTACATAAAATGAAAGTCAAAATAGGTTGAGAACAGCAGGCTCTGCCCTGGGCTTTGAGCCTCAGTGCTGCTGATAGTTCACATTTGCTGAGGCATCTGGAGGGATTTCTGTGGTCACTTTTTCTTTTCTGCTTCTTTATTTCCTAGTCTCATTAACACTGTATTTTATGTTAGCCGAAAACGTGGGGCCCTTATTTTTGCCCATGTTTCCTTCTCACTTATGGGTGCTTGGACCCCAAGATCTGGCTCTGCCCACTGCCCCCTCCTATATCTCTGTGCATCAGGACACATCCCAGACCTGGGAATTGTTTAGGGTTGACTGTTTTGGTCCCTGCAGTGTTCATATGTTGAAGCTCTCAGCCTCATCCATGTGATGTTATCTGGAGGCCAAGCCTATTTGTGTGGGGGATAATTAGGTTTAGGTGAGGTCATGAGGTGGGGGGGGGGATGGGATTAGTGTCATCTGAAGAGAAGAAAGCCCCAAACCGTGGCTCTCTGTCTTTCCACCATGTGAAGATGCTGTAAGAAGGTGGCCATCAGCAAGTTAGGAGGAGAGCTCTTACCAGGAACTGAATCATTCTGAGCTTTGATCTTGGATTCCTCAGCCTCCAGAACTGTGAGAAATAAATGTCTGTTGTTTGAGACACCAGTCTACGGTATTTCATTATAGCAGCTGGAGCTGATGGAGACTGGGATCATCACCATGTGCAAGACTGCACCTGGCCAGCCCTACCTTCTGTCCCTCTGCTCCAGGTGGTGGGATAGGGCAAGGGGGCTTCAGACAGCGCTGAAATTCTGCAAGGTGGCTTCCTACATATATTTTGCCATGACATTCTGCCTGCGGTTAAGCCTTCCATATTGCCTTGGGTAGAGTAGAAAAAAAATGTAAACCTCATTCAGGAGGGCCAGGGACTGCCTGTGAGATGCCAGGGGAATGGAGTGCTCTCAGAACAAGCTTTGTGAACTTCCAAGGGGGGAAATGACACGTAAAGGGTCTGACCTTGCAGTATTTTTGCAGGCGTGACTGTCAGGTGGCTAGCGTTCTACAAAACCCAAGTTTGGACATGCTTAGAGATCAGAGAATTAGAGAATCTCTTCTCCAGTTTTCAAGCATTCAACTGACAAATAGGTCTTGAGTACCTATTGTATGTACAAGGCACGAAGGATGGAACAGTGGAGAAAAGAAACAAATCCTCATCTTCATGGAGTGTGTTTTCTGGCAGGGAAGAGAGACCACAGACAGGCAGTATATTTAATATGTCAGATGGTAATAGGTGGTATGAAGACAACTAAAACAGGATTAGGCATGAGAAGGGCCAGGGGCGGTGTGCATTGCAGTTTTAGTAGTGACTAAACAAGGGCTTCAAGGTGACCTTGGAACAGGTAAAGGAAATGAGCGATCAAGCCATGTGGATGGGTGGGGGATAAGAATTTTAGTTAGAGTAATATTTGGTACAAAGACTCCAAGACAGGGCCATACCTAATGTAGGACCAGAGCAGAAAAGGAGAAAGATAAGAGGTGGGAGATAGAATACCAGGGTATCTGGTCTCAGAGTTAAGGCGGAGCAGAAATGTGTAGGTCATCCTACCCAATTCGGCTTAAACTCTGAGTCAGGGGAGAACCACTGAAGGGTTGGAACAGAGGAGAGACACAGCCTTATTTTCCTAAGACCATTCTGGCTGCCGGGGTGAGAACAGAAGCCAGGCCATCAGCTGGGATGCTGTGATATACTCCAGATGGGAGCTGAAGGTGGCTTGGATTGCGATCAGAGTGGGTGGAAGTAGTGGGAAATGGGTGTACTTTAGGTCTAGTTTGAAGTTAGAGCAAACAGGACTTATGGGGACTTATGGATGGAGGCAGATAAAGACAGGAGTTAAGGATGACCCAAGTAATAGAAGAAATGAAATATGTGTTTCACAAGATGGGCAGACTATAGGACAAACAAGTTAGGAGAAGGAAATCAGGAGCTCAGCTTCAGTAGAGTGAAATCTGAGTTGTCTCAGGATAGATCACAGACCTAACTAAATGTAAGACCTAAAAGCATAAAACTTAGAGAAGAAAATATAGGAGAAAAACTTCATGAACTTGGGTTAGGTAAAGAATTCTCAATATAATCCTGAAAGCACAATCCATAATAATAAAAAGAAAAAGTGATGCACTTGACTTCATTGACATTAAAGCTTTTTATATTTCTAAAGACATGATTAAGAAAATGAAAAGATAAGACATTTACTCAGAGAAAATATTTATGAATTATTGATCTGATAAAGTACTTGTATCCAGAATACATAGACAACTCTTACAACTCCACACTAGACAGTGAATCAGGTTAATAATGAGCAAACATTTAATAGACATTTTACTAAGATGATACACAAATGGCTAATAAGCATATGACAAAAATACTCACTATCATTAATCGATAGGGAGATACAAGTTAAAAGCACACTAAGATACCATTATACACCTCATAGAGACTATAATTAAAGACTGACCATACCAAGTGTGGACAGTTCTTAAAAACTGTTGGTGGGAGAGTAAATTGACATGGCTGTTTTGTAAAACAGGTTGATAGTTTCTTATAAAGTTAAATATAAATTTATCATATGACCCAGAAATTCTACTATTTCTCAAAAGCAATGAAAACGGACATCCATGCAGACACACTCCAAAGGTGTTTAGCAGCATTATTCATAATAACCCCAAGCTGGAAATAATCCAAATGTCCATCAACAGGTGAATGAATAAGTAAAATGTGGGACATTCGTACGATGGAATACAATTCAGCAATAAAAAGGAAGAAAATGTAGATAGATGCTACAACATTTATGAATCCCAAAAAACATTATGCTAAGTGAAAGAAGCCACACATGAAACACTATGTACTGTATGATTCAGTTTACAGGAAATGTCTGGAAAAGGCATATTTGTAAGGATATAAAACAAACCAGTGTTTGTCTAGGGCTGGGGTGGGAGTTAGGATTAACTGTAAATAGGCACAAAGGAACTTTCTGGGGTGATGAAATGTTCTAAAACTGGACGTGGTGATGGTGGCACAGATCTACTACCACCGAAAACCACTGAATTGTATACTTACAGTAAACAGATTTTTTGTTCTGCAAATTATACTTCAGTAAGTCTCTTAAAAATATGAGTTGCCTCATTAGACATGCAAACGAACATACTGGGTAGAAGGTTGCTGTCCATTTAGTCTGAAGGAGTCCTGGGCTAGAGATGACCATTTGGGACTGGTCAGTTACACTCCTGATAGGTATACGTTAGGTTTTCAAATCTTTTTTTTTTTTTTTAATTAACATATAATGCATTATTTGCCCCCAGGGGTACAGGTCTGTGAATCATCAGTCTTACACAATTCACAGCACTCACCATAGCGCATACCCTCCCTAATGTCCATAACCCAGCCACCCTATCCCTCCCCACCCCTCCAGCAACCCTCAGTTTGTTTCCTGAGATTAAGAGTCTCTAATGGTTTGTCTCCCTCCCGATCCCATCTTGTTTCATTTTTTTCCTTCCGTACCCCCCACAATCCCCCACCATGCCTTTCAAATTCCTCATATCAGTGAGATCATATGATAATTGTCTTTCTCTGACTGACTTATTTCACTAAGCGTAATACCCTTTAGTTCCAACCACATTATTGTAAATGGCAAGATTTTGGGGTTTTTTTTGATGGCTGCATAGTATTCCATTGTGTATATATACCACATCTTTATCCATTCATCTGTTGATGGACATCTAGGCTCTTTCCATAGTTTGGCTGTTGTGGACATTACTGCTATAAACATTTGGGTGCATGTGCCCCTTCGGATCACTACCTTTGTATCTTTAGGATAAATACCCAGTAGTGCAATTGCTGGGTCGTAGGGTAGCCCTATTTTCAGGGTTTTCAAGTCTTGAGATGATCAAGAGAATGAGGATTGAGGAAGAAAAGAGGGCCAGGCCTGTTCCTGGAGGTTGGGGATGTAAGAACCAGCAAGGACACTGAGAGGGATAGCCCACAAGGGAGAAGTAAGAGAGGATGGCTGGAAGCAAAGGGCAAAGGGAGGGGTGGTGGTGAGCTACACCAAATGGGCTGAAAGTCAGTAAGGGAAAGATTGGCAACTGACCAGTGAGTTAGGCAAATGGGCAATCACTGGCCCCTTCCACAAGAGCAGTGCCGACGGGGAGTGGGGACGTGAGTTAGACTGGAGTAGGTACAAGGCTGGACATGAATACAGGGAGGGATGACTCGGGAGCCATTTCGCTTAAAGGAGTCTTTTGGAAAATGCCTTTCCCAACAACAAATCATCACGCTGTGTATGCTTCCTACTTGTTGTACTCTTATGGTGTGGTCTATGAGGGGGGCCACAAGAGACAGAGGAGAAGCTCAGGAAACAGCTCCTCATACTCCTGAGTTCTAGAACTAGGAGGCATGGCATACAACGCAGGGCATGTGGGAAGACCCCACTGTGATCTGGAGGCAGAAGACGACAGCAAGGTGAGACCTTTGTCCGTGGCCTTTATTGGGATTTCTCAGGGAAAGGCAAGGCAGGGCAGGATAAATAGTTCAGGCCTGGCTAGTTTGAATCTTCTAGGGGACTATACGCTATAGTGGTGTCTCTAGTTGCTTGGTACCTGACCCTGGGATGATGCAGGCAGAAGAATATTGCTTTCTACGCCAGAAAGAGGTGGGCTCTGGATTGGTCAGTGTGCATCTCAAAAGCACCCTCCACTCTGAGTCCTTTGTCATCTCTGAGAACTGGCTCAAATCTCCTCAACCCAGAAAGGCCCCCCTGCCTGATGTCAAACATCATAATATCAAAAAAAATTATAGAATACAATATTCTATTTATTCATACTTGCTTTAGTGCTTTAATTTGGTACCCTTAGTACCGTGTGAGGTCACAAACACCAGCACTGGTGAACTTTCTGGCCTTTCCTACATCCCCCAGCATGCATGTTCTGACTAGAATGTTCTTTCCCTTCTCCTGCTGCCAGACTCCAAGGTAACTTCCAAGACCTAGCTTTTTCGGCCAGGTCTCTTCTGGGTCCCCTACTGTCCTTTGTGACATTTCTTTCCTGGGTCAGTCTCTCCATGGCTTGGTGACTTTTAAAAAGCAAGCCTAAAATGAATGATCTACTTCTTTACCTTTGCATCAGATTTTACCAGATTCCCAACTTTCTTTTCCAATACTGAGAAATTGGCTCTGAAATGATGCTTTAATCAGAGAAACTAACACGAATGAATGGAAAACAGATGTCAGTAATGAGGAAATTTATGTTCGTAAGAAACTACTTAACATTTGATAGTTACTCCCTTAAGAGACGGTACAAGTTGGAATCATGGGGGAAATGTGTGTACTTTTCTTCTAGATGTTTATTTGATTTGGAACTGGTGCCTGTTCAGTGAAGTGCTTTCTTTATTTGGAATGTCATGACTGTATGGATAGTTGAATAGCAAATCAGGAGCCAAACCTTTCACTGCATGATTTAAGCTGCTGTTAATCAGGGAGGTGGCCCCTCTGAGCATGTGCGTGGTGCATTGGGGGAGGCTACAGAATCTGTGTGCTGGTATCTGAGTACTTGAATACGGTCTGACTTTCACACCCCTTGGAGGCCTGTAGGAATGCTATCATGTAGAGAGGCTTGTAGGTTCAAGATGAGGAGCTGGGGTGCTGGCACCAAGGGGAGGCCAGACCCATGAGAGGTTTGGGAAGTTAATGTAAGAAGGAGTCAAAGATCCGGGTCCAGGAGAGCAGACCTGGAGGGAAGGATGCTGTGGGCGTGGAAGGTGAGCGTACCTAAGCCAGAGCATGGCCTTGCAATAAAAAGCAGATAGGCCAGCTTGAGACATCTGTTCACTTAGTAAGCATCGTTGAGTGCCGTCTGGGTACCAGCCCTGCGGTTAGCAGACCCGAAAGTCAGTCTCTACCCTCAAGAATTTCTAGTCCAGTAGAGAGCGGAGGCTGTGCACCAAAAGAAGATGACTCCAGACACTCGCATGGGCACAGGAGCCATGAAGCACAGAGGAGGTGTACTCAGCCCACACTAGGGCACAGGGAAGCTTTCCGAAGGAGGTAGTATATGTACTGATTTTTGAAAGGTAAGTTGTGAGGTTAAGAGAAACCAATAAACAAAACCTCTATTTAAATAGAGAAGGGTTAGTTGAGGTAGGGAGAGTTAGGTAGGTGATTCACCCAAGTGACACTCTTTTGCAGAAGAAAATGAGGCGGAGCCAGAGTGACAATCTTGTGAAGGCTCCAAGCTGTCTCTATGCCCCGTGTGAAGAGTGCGCTGGGGGCCTGCGAGCTACCGCGGACAGTGTTGGTCACAGCATTGCTATTGCACTTTCGTGGGCGACTGCAAAGCCTTAGCTTTAAGGACCAGTCAGGGTTGCGATTTGTGTCAAGTGATGCCATTTTTGTGGCCATGAAGAGTCCAGAGGTCTGCAGACTGGCCCTACCACCTCTGGCAGGGAGTTCTTCCTGAATGTGGTTTCCCAGCCGATGAAACAATGCCTCATGATCGTGCCGTTGTGGGAATTACATGATGTAATGCATGCAGTGACCTTTGCACTCAAGAAGGGTAATTATTTTTGTTAGTTATTTGGCAACAAGTTCTTCTTTTGGTTGGAGAAGACTACTATGAATGTGCCAGCCCCTCCCCAGGTGCTTTCTGTGTATCTCCTGATTTCATTGTTGTAACTGCTGTATTACGTGGAGGTTTTTTTTACAATCCTCGTTTTATAAATAAGGCTCTTGTGGCTTGGGAAGATTAGGTTATTGCTCAAGGTCCCATGACTGAATGTATGAACAGTAGTATCGGGTCTGACTGCAGTTTCTATAGGCTTCAAGGAATGTTTGCTGGCTTGACATGTTTATTTATCTTAATACCTTGGCAATATAATGGGATGTGGGCAAGGAAAGAGAATAAGGAATCTTGATAGAAATCCTATCAGAAAGCTTGCTACCTGGCTCAGAATGTGCTCTCAAGCTCTCAGAGTTCAAGACTGTCAAATTTTATCATCTGTCTGTCTACCTTGTCTATCTTCCATCTATCTATCTATCTATCTATCTATCTATCTAATCTATCGTCTATCTATCTTGGCCGGGTGATTCGGAGGACAACTCAGATAAACTACTAATTGCTTAGGGAAGAAAATAAAATGGAATTTCGTGAGTTTAAAAAGTTCCATTGCATTGTTAACATAAATTGTCTTGTTGGGGCTAGGGAAACCACGGAACCTGAGGATTCCCCCAGGAAAATGTAAACAGTATTCATAAACTGGTCATGAGAGACGATCCACTGACTCATAGTATTAGCCCAGCCCAGGTTGGGCTTATTCTTATACACAAAGTATAACTCAGGGGGTGGCAGGATGGTTCAGCATAGGAAAATCAATCAATATGATACCCCTCCATAATAGAACTCAGGACAAAAGACCACGAGACCCCTCAACTGATGCAGAAAAAACATTTGACAAGATCTAACATCCTTTTATGATAAAAAAAATTCAACAAAATGAGGATAAAAGGCAACTACCTCAACACAGTAGAGGCCATACATGAAAGCCCACAAATAACATCGCGTTCAGTGGTGGACAACTGAAGTATCTCCTCTAAGATCAGGAGCAAAGCAAGGATGCTTCCCCTCATGACTTTTATTCAACTCGGCACTGGAATCCTAGCCAGAGCTGTTAGGTAAGTGCTATAGCCTGAATGTTTCTGTCCTCCCCAAATTCTTATAGTATGATTTAACCCCAGTGTGATGGTATTTGGAACTGAGGTTTTTGGGAGCTAGTTAGGTCATGACCTTATAGGGCACTAACTCCCTTCCACCTTCCACCGTGTAAGGACACAGCCAGATGACAGCCATCCGTGAACCAGGACATGGGCGCTCCTTATGAGATACCAAATCTGCCAGTGCCTTGATTTAGAACTTTCAAGCCTCCAGATCTATGAGAAATAAATTTCTGTTCTTTATAATTTATCCAGTCTATGGTATGCTGTTATAGCAGCTCAGACATACTAAGAGAGCAAGAAAAAAAGGTTACAAAAGGCATCCTACTTGGAAAGGAAGACATCAAACTATCTTTGTTTGCTGATGACATGGTCTTACATATAGAAATCCCTGAAGATTCCACACAAAAACACTGTTCAGCCAAATTGAGGATATAAAGTTGATATGAAAAATCAGTTGTGTTTCTATACACTAATAACAAAAAAAGCTAAAAATTAAAATTAAGAAAACAATTCCATTTAGAATAGCATGAAAAAGAATAAAATATTTAGGAATAAGCTTCACCAAGGACACAAAGGACTTGTACACTGAGAACTGTGAAACATTGCTGAAAGAAATTAAAGACACAAATAAATGGCAAGATATCTCATGTTCATGGGTTGGAAAATTTAGTATTATTAAAATGTTGTTACTACCCAAGATGATCTACAGATTTAATGCAATCCCTATCAAAATCTTACTGGAATTTTTCACAGACATAGAGAAATTCATGCCTATTCATATGAAATATTAAGAGACCCTGAAATAGCCAAAATAATTTTGAGAAAGAATGGAGTTGGAAGTCTCACACTTCCTGACTTCAAAACATATTACAAAGCTATAGTAATCAAAATGGTACGGTCCCAGCATAAAGACAGACATATGTCTTTGGGTGGAATAAATAGAAAACCCAGAAATAAGCATTTGCACATATGGGCAAATGATCTTCAACAAGGGTGCCAAGACACTCAATGGGAAAAGAATTATCTCCTCAACAAACGATGTTGGGAAAGTGGCAATTCATATGCAAAAGAAAGAACTTGGATCCTTACCTTACACCTGTAAAAAATAAACTCAGAATGGATTAAAGATCCAAATGTAAGACCTAAAATTATAAAACTCTTTGAAGAAAACATAGAGGAAATGATTCAAGACACTGAATATGGCAATGACTTATGAGCTAAGTCACCAAAAGCACAGGCAATAAAAGCAAAAGCAGATAAATGGGACAACCTCAAACTTAAAAGCTTTTGTGCATCAAAGGACATAATCAATGGAATGAAAATGCAAACTGTGGAATGGGAGGAAAAATTTGCAAATCATGTATCTGATAAGGGTTGATATACAGAATCCATAAAGTCTGTCTGTAACTCAACAACAACCACCCAAACAAATAACTTGATCAGAAAATGGAAAAAAAAAAAAAAAAAAAAAAAAAAAGAAAATGGAAAAGGATAGACGTTTCTCCCAAGCATGATATACAAATGGTCAACAAGCACACAAAATGATGCTCAACATCACTAACCATCAGAGAAATGCAAATCAAAACCTCAATGAGAGATCAGCTCACATCCACTTAAGATGGCTAGTGTAAAAACAAACAGAAAATAACAAATGTTGGTAAGGATGTGGAGAAACTGGAAACCTTGTGCAGTGTTGGTGGAAATACAAACGATGCACCCACTATGCAAAAGTATGTTGGTTCCTCAAAATATTAAGCAAAGAACTACCTTATGAACCAGCAGTCACTTCTTGCAATATATCCAGAAGAATTGAAAGCAGGATCTTGAAGATGTATCTGCACATTCATGTTGATAATGTTGTTGACAATAGCCAAGAGGGAGAAGCAACTCAAATGTCCACCAAGGATGAATGTATCAGCAGGATGTGATATAATGAAATATTACTCAGCTTTGAAAAGTAACAGATTCCTATCACATGCTCTAATGTGGATGAACCTTGAAGACATTATGCTAAGTGAAATGAGGCAGTCATAAAGACAAATACTGATGATTTTACCTACATGGGGTGGCGAAAATAATCAAATTCATTTCATCAGAAAGGAGGATAGAGGTTGTCAAGGGCTAAGGGAGGAGAAATGGGGAGTTAGTAGTGTTTAATAGGTATAGAGTTTCGGTTTTGCAAGAAGAAAGAGTTCCAGAGATCTGTTGTACAAACGGGAACAGTTACCTCTACTGAAGTGTATATTTAAAAATGGTTAAGATGGGTTGGGGTGCCTGGATGTCTCAGTCAGTTAAGTGTCTGACTCTTGATTTTGACTCAGGTCATGATCTGAGGGTTGTGAGATCAAGCCCTGCATTGGGCTGGGCATGGAGGCTGCTTAATATTCTCTCTCTCCCTCTCCCCTGACTCGTGTGCACAGGTACAGTGTTCTCTGGTGCTCTCTCTCTCTCTCTCTCTCTCCCTCAAAAAAAAAAAAAAAAAAAGATCAAGATGGCAAATTTTATGTGTTTTATTTTTAAACCACAATTTATATATATTCTGGCAAAGACAAAAAAATGAGAGAGAGAAAGAGAGAGAGAGAAAGGCTACTTAAACATGGCAAAATCTTACTAATCTTTGAATCTGGTGCTGTGCATATGAGGTTCACTGGATTTTTTTAAAATAAGCTTTACACCTAGTGTGGATCTTGAACTCACAATCCTGAGATCAAGAGTCCCATGATCTACTGACTGAGCCAACCAGGCTCCCTGGTTCCCTGAATTTTATTTAATTCTGTGCATGTTCGAATTTTCATAATGAAAAACAGAAGCCCCAAAGGGTCTCACGTTTAGGATCTTAAGGAATTGGCACTTGCCTTGGTGACATTTGATTTCCTTTGAGAATATCAAAAGTTATTTTGATAATCAGACACATAAAGCCTTAATAGATGGGCTAAAGAACTGTGAGCAGAGAAAATAAATTTGTATTTCCTGTTCTGCTTGGAAAACGTAATAAAAGGGGTTGAGGAGAAAATATGCCTGAGGGTTGGAAACTCCTCTCTCCCTAGAGCAGCCAGCCTACTTGAACTCACAGTGGAACCCTGCACCCTAGGCCCTCTTCCTCTCATACTCTAACACTCGTTTTTATAACTGTCACCTCCTCATCTTCTGCTTCTCCCACAAAGTCTGACAGGGCTCTGTCTGAGGCTTTGGCTGGTATGCCCAGGGCAGACTGTCCAACAAATGTCACTGAGCCTCTACCCTGGCCCGAGTACTGCTATGGGCACTGGGGTTAGGGGGTTAAGGTCAGCCATGAATGGAGAAGACTCAGTCCTGCTCTCAGGGACAGTCAGCAAACAGTTGCCTGGAGCATGTCAGGGGGTGATGAGGGCTCTAGAGGAAAACCAGGGGGAGGACAGAATAGGAGGAGGTGGGAAAGTTCTCTTTTAGACAGACGGTCAGCAAAAGCCTCCCCAACTTCCAGACCCCAATCTCCAACTCCACTTGGATATCCAGTGGACATCTCAAACTTTGCAAGTCCTTTGCTGATTTACCCCAAACCCATTCTTTCTGCCATCTTCCCCCTCTGTCAATGGCAACTCTCTTTTCCCAGTTGCTCAAGTTACAAAGCTGACATCATCTGTCTCACTTTCAAAACTCCTGTTCAGTTCAGGCAGAAACCCTGCTGCTTCTACCTTCCAGAGGCCCTGAATCTCACCCCTTCTTTTCACCTCTTTCACTGCTACCTTGGTCCCAGTCGCCACCATCACTCTCTTGGGTTTCGCCCTTGCTCTTTGCCTCGTCTGTGTTCTGTTCTTGTACCTTCCAGAGTCAACTGCTTAACATAGCATCTTGAGCCTTAAGTCAGAGCAGACCCTCTGGCAGCCCTCATCTCACGGGGATTGAAAGTGTAGGGGCCCGCAGGCTCCTCCCTTCTGGTCTCATTTCCTATTTTTCCTCCTTGCTCACTCTGTCAACCAGGGGGTCCTCCTTGGTGTGCTGTAACCATACTGAGCACACTCTTGCATCAAGAGCTCTTTTCTAGTAGTGCCTGGGTGGCTCAGTTAGGTAAGCATCTGCCTTCGGCTTGGGTCATGATCCTGGGGTCCTGGGATTGATACCCACATTGGGCTCCCTACTGGAGCCTGCTTCTTCCTCTCCCTCTGCTCCTCCCCCACTTGTGCTCTCTCTTAAATAAATAAACAAAATCTTAAAAAAAAAAAAAAAAGAGCACTTTTCTCAGGGATCTCCCATATTCCTCCAAGCCTCTGCTCAAACATGGTCTGACTGGAGAGGCCTTCCCCTGACGACCCTTCAAAAAATAGCAGCCCTCCCTGACACCCACTGCTTCTGGGCCGGCTTGGTCTTTACCTTCCTCTGCTGCACTTCCCACAGCCTGCCATACTGTATCTCCATCATGCCTAACTCACATTCTCTTTTTCCCTCTCACCCCCAAACTGGAATATAAACTCTTTGGAGGTATTAAGGTATTCTGTTCTTGTCCTCACTTTGCAAATAAAGAAACTGAAGTTTAGGGAGCTGAGGGAAATTGCCCAAGCAAGTAAGAAACAGACAAGTAGAGATTGATACCCTCACTCATTTGACCCCAAAGACTATGGTCTCCACTGCTACAACTTTCTGGCCTTTCTGCCCTAAGGTTGCAGAAGACATGGGTGGAGAGCTTTCCTTGAGTGGGCACCAAAGCCTACGATGCTCAGGTGGTCACGAGGCATTCTGAGGTCAGCAAGCAGTCAAGTAGGTGGAGACAGATGGGAGAGGAGAGGAAACACCAGTGGAAGGGGCCAGAATACATAGGGTCTTGGGACCCAGAACAAAGGAGGAGTGTGGATTTTATGTGATGCTCATCACAGACTTCTGAGTAGGAAAGCAGCCTACAGAGTTTTAAAGAAAGATGAACGTGGTGGCTTAAAAATATGTCCATAAATTTTTCCAACAGACACACCTCTCTTTAAAGGGGGAAGCCCGATGTCCCTTCCCTTGACAGTAGGCTAGAAGTCAATGCTATACTTGTAACAAAAGGCAGAGGTGTGTTATTTCCCAGGCTGCCTCTACCTAGCTCAGGTTTTCTGCCCACATTTATGTGTTTCCAAGCTATCTGTCTGGATGCCTCCTCCCCCAACACTCCCTCACGACTCCTACACACCCTTCAGCATGTGTTCCTCTGTCGCTCCGTGGTGCCCCTGGCCCTGCTTCAGCCCAGAGTCTTTGCTGTATTTCTCACGGCTCTTGTTAACGCCGGTCCCTCATCTGTCTCTTGCTTTATTGTGCATTGGTGTCATGAATGAGATCTGTCCTGCGATCTTGACCCCATGGCTGGCTTTCTGCTCGTCTTGGCCTCTCGTTTCCAATGCATGCCTGGCCCCCCAGGCTTTTTACCCACCAGGTGTCCCCAGCTCACTCATAGGGCTGTTTTCTTTACCTCTTGGCCCACTTGTGCTGCCAACTAACAACAGCGTTAGCTACCCAGGGATGTCCAGACACCCGCTTGTCATGACCTTGTTCAGGTGGGCAAATCTTAGCTTTCCATTGTTCTCCTCCAAATCAAAAAGAGAGCCTTTAAAAATTTTTCACTTTTGGACTAATGCAAAGTCCAAAAGTCTATTAGTTGTAGAACAGCTGAGTCACTGTGTGTTATCTATGTAATACGCTAGTGTATTTGTTACAGTGCACGCTATTTAAAGTACATACTTTTAGTACATTCTTTAAAGTACATTCTTTTTAGAATTTCATCCTCACAACCACTCCCATGGTGATAGTAAATAGTAATTTACTTTTTTAGGAATAAGGAACAAATTGACTTTTTATTAAGAGACTGGGTGGCTCAGTAGGTTAAGTGTCTGCCTTTAGCTCAGGTCATGATCTCAGGGTCCTGGGATGGAGCCGGACACAGGGCTCCCTGCTCAGCGGGGAGTGTGCTTCTCCCTCTCTCCACTCATGCTCTCTCTCTCACTCTCTCTCAAATAAATAAATAAAATCTTAGAAAAAGAGTTTTATTATTGGCCAACCTCTCTGAACTTTTTTCCCTTGATTTAAAAATAACTACTAAATGGGACACCTGGGTGGTTCATTGGGTTGAGCATCCAACTCTAGGTTCTGGCTCAGGTTGGTGTCTCAGGGTTGTGGGATCGAGCCCTAGTTGAGCTCCACATGGGGCATGGAGTCTGCTGAAGATTCTCTCCCTCTGCCCCACACTCCCTCACATGTGCACACACTCTATCTCTCAATTCATAAATAAATAAAACCTTAAAAAATATAAAATATAAAAATAACTACTTAATTATCCAATAGTTATGCTATGGACTGAATTGTGTCTCTGAAGAATTCTTATGTTGAAGCCCTAGCTCCTAATGTGACCATATTTGGAGAGAGGACCTCTGAGGAGGTAATGGAGGTTAAATGGAGTTACACAGTGGGACCCTGATAAGTAGGATTCCTGTCCTTATAAACTCAGACACCTGAGTGAGCACACAGGGGATGGCAGACACCTATAAAGCAGGAAGAGAGGCCTTGCAGAAAACCCACCACCCAGGCACCCTGGCTTAGACTTCCAGCTTCCAGAATTACGAGAACATAGATGTCTGCCGTCTGAGTTACCCAGGCTATGGTATTTTATTGTGGTAGCCTGAACTATGACAAGTTGTAATCTTCAATAACTAGTAATTTTGAGCATTTTGAAAGAAAAGTGACTCTATGGGATAAAGTTTGGTTCTGTTTTCCTAATTTGTAACAGTCCTATGATATCATCGCTCTTAGATGGGAACCACATTTTTCTTAGGGTTGGACTTCGGAGGAGTTTGCTTCCAAAGCCCTCTGGTTTCCAATAGTTACTTTCTTCCCCAGCCCTGCTGCAGGGAGACAGGGTAACCAATTGTGTAACGATTACTTAACAACCGAAAAGTGTTCCACACCTTCTCCTGTAGTCTAATCCACTTCTCATGAAAAGCCATAAACAAGGGATAATCCTTTTCTCTACAATTGAGCAGCTAATTAATGATGTCCTTGGTAGCAGAGGTTCTTGGAAGGGGGAAGAATATGCGTGTGTGTGTGTGTGTGTGTGTGTGTGTGTGTGTAGGGGGGGTGGTATGTGCAGGGGTCCCCAAGGGCCAAGACCATTGAGACCCTCCCAAGTTCCCTGGAGTCTTGCAGCATCTGATTCAAGCCCCACTTCTTGAGCTTGGGTGGCTTCCTAACTATTCACCCTCCCTCGAGTTTCTACGAATCTGAACACCTGTACTATTCCTATTTCAAGGAATACTTACAAACATATGTGGCTATATAAACATGTCCTGAAGCTATGTGTCTTGTCTCCCAGACAGATGCTAACCTAGAAAATTATCCACAGAGTTGGGGTGAAGTGGGTGGAGGGGTGGTGGCCACGGATGAGAAATATGATCCATTAAAAATTCCCATATGGGGACGCCTGGGTGGCTCAGTTGGTTAAGCAGCTGCCTTCGGCTCAGGTCGTGATCCCAGTGTCCTGGGATGGAGTCCCACATTGGGCTCCTTGCTCGGCAGGGTGCCTGCTTCTCCCTCTGCCTCTGCCTGCCATTCTGTCTGCCTGTGCTTGCTCTCTCTCCCTCTCTCTCTCTGATAAATTAAAAAAAAAAAATTCCCATATGGCTCTGTGCTGATCACAGTAAGCAATTAATTAATACTGGCTGAACTCAATGTGGGGACACTTACTCCGTGGGCCACGATGGCTTGTTATGCTCAGGGGCCGAGTGTCAGAATCTTCCTGCATGGGCTCCTGCTGGTCACCCAAGTGGGGATTTTCAGACACCATTTCCTCGGGGTCAGCAGTGGGCAGCTGTGGGCAGAAGGTTAGAGATGGTTACTCCCACGGCTTCTATTGACTTAGATCCTATCTGGGGATGAGGTGGGTCACTCAGCGAGGAGACAGACCCCAATACTATTCAGATCTAGATATCCGTGGTCCTGTCACCTGCGTCAGAAAAGGGATGCCAACCCTGAGTTTGTCTAAGAGGGTTCTAGTGAAATTACCGAAAGAGGGTTCTTGTGAAATTACCGAGGCCTCCCACATAAAATAAATATTTCCACTATTTCTATGTATACTGTGCAGAGCTCTGCAGAAATTGGGTAGAAAAGGGAAGCAGAAAAGCCATGGCCAAACTATGTGATACTGACTCCAAATCATCTGGAAACAGCAGCCAAAGTGTCCCCGGATGATTCAGGGCAAAGAATAGCCTTTGGTTTCTTCCCCTGCTCCTCAAGGAGGAAGGGAGGCTGGTTCGCAGAGGTGGCAGTAGAGGCCAAGGCTGAGTGATGGCTTTTGGAGCCAAAGGCTTGCCTCTGAGCTCAGATGAACCTTGGGACTTTGGGCAAGTTACTTAACTGCCTAGCTTCCTTCCTTCCCCATCTTAAAGTAGGGAGATAAAAATAGCCCATTCATGGAGATGCTTGCTGCAAATTATCAGGCCAGGAGCAAAGCGCAGACATTGTGATTTAAATAAGTGGCCTGGGTTGGATCTGAGGCACCATCATAAAACAACAACAACAACCTCCCCCCCAAAACAACATTCCTCCCAGATTTCATTCTGAAGTGCCACTGGCATTAAGAAACAGTCTTCTGGATTTCTGGCAATGCCCCACCCCCAACCTTCGCCCCCACTCAAACTGCTCCTGCTCCGTGGTCTGCAAGCCTGGTATTAAGCTCTCCTCCCCATCCCTTCTTTTTCCTGTCCTGTCCTGGGTCATGCCTGTCAACCCTGCTCACTGTGCCTGTGGTCCTTGAGCTAAGGGCTTGCACTCTTTCTGTTCGTGCTGGGTCCCCTGCCCTGGCTGCAGAGCCTCTGAGGGATCCTGTAGGAAGGGGTTAAAGCTCCCTCAGTGGCTGGCAGCGCCTCCCGCGCCCTGGACTTCCACTGGGCTGCTCCATCCCAGCTGCAGGAGAGGCAGAGGTCGCCTCTCAGCCCCTCCCAGCTGGAGTGTGCTGGGTAGGGGTGGGGGCTGGTGGAGAGAGGGTGTTTCTCCCAGACTTCGATCCCCTGGTGACCTCCCCACCTCCCAGCCACCCTCTCTAGGCAGTCCCATCACGTGGCTGCTGGCTCAAAATGGCGCTCTCTCTCTTCCCTCCCCTGCTGGGATCTCCATTTTTCCAAGAAAATTGCCGCTCCAGAAGAACTTCCCTGCCTCCATTTTCTCTGAGGAAAGGGGTTCCTGAGCATGGGGATTTATTTACCTTGAGAAGGCTGGTCTTGCTGGGGGATGGATGCTCCCAGACCAGGAGTGTCACTCTTGTGGAGGAGAGCTGGGGGGTGAGGGGCCCGCTGGTTTAGACCGCAGCTGAATTTGTATTTGAAATTGGAGAAAGGGGGAATTCCCCATGATTCGTAATCCTGCACTGCCATCTATCGCCAGCCTCAGTTCATGGCCTCTCAAAAGACTCCGCCTTCCCTCTTTGGCTTTCTCTCTCAGGAGACCTGAGGAACCTCAGAAGGAAAACGCTCAGAATATCGACCAGGGCCTCCTTATGAGGGTCACCTGTGAGGCCCCACACAGGTCCTGCACCCTGCACCTTTCATCTGCATCCCTGCCTTTTCCAGGGGGCACCCTCAGAAGGAGGTGTGGTCCCCTGCAGGTGGGAGCATCTTGCTAACTAGCCTGATGCACAGACACCTGGTCCCTAGCCCTACCTACCCGTTTCTTCCTTTTTTGTCTTGCAGTCTTTGAGGTCTTCTTCTGCCTTCCCACACTTGCGTCCTCATCGTTTTCGATGAACTCCTTTGAAAAAATGCAAAGGGAAGAGTCATCACTTGGTCCCCCTGTCAGTTGGGAAACAAAACCCAGTAAGGGGGGGGGTGCATTTTAGGTATTAACATTAAAATAGCCATCTTGTCCCTCCCCAAAACTTGAATGTGAGCAAAGGGACAGCTGCCATGGTCTGAGCAGCCACCAGCATCCACTCTTCTCAAAATAGTCATGGTCTTGAAAAGTTGTATCCAAATGGAAATGTCATAAATGGGGTGTTGTTGGAGCCTCCACTGTCCCAGATCCTCATTTGTGCATAGGACATCACTGTGCTTCCAGAGAGACCCCATAGCCTCAAAACACATGATCTAATGATGGCCAAGGACAAGTGAATCTGCCAGGATAGCCGGTGTGTCCAGAGGGAGGACCCCAGCACAGGAAGACATCGGAATCAGCCCTGGGGTTCCAAGGGCGGGGATCCTCTGCACCCCTAGCCTCAGGCTCAGGTCCAGAATAATGAAGATACATGTCCAATCACCATGAGGTGTCAATTTAAAGAAAATGTTTGCAGGTCTTTTTGAAAACAGAGAAACTCTTTCACAGTGCAAGCTTTGTTCTCTTTTTCCACATTGCGCTTTCTAAAGTTTTACTTATAAAATGGTAGAGCTGAATGCTCAGAAGTGTTCAAGCTTTAAACTTCTCTGGTTCTAGAGTTTTATAAACTGGGCCACAAACACCTCTGGGTGTGAGCGAGGTTGCAAGGTAAACTCGGAGCCTCACCCGTTCATACCGAAGTCATTAGAAAGGTGTTCAAAACGAAACTGGGATTTTCGTTGCTGAGACAGCCTCCAATTGCACATCCCTGCCCTTGGTCATCGAGCTTAGAGATGGCAAGAACTTCGGTTAGTGGAGGGAACTGAGGTCCTAACCAGCAAATGTTCAGAGCTTGGGCTGTCATTTGTCCAAGGGACCTGCTCTCCCTGACTCATCCTCTGGGTGCAAGTCCCATTCTCACCGGGGCCTCACGACTCAGGGCCACCAGGTAGGGGGTATTCTTATCTTAGGAGTTGGCCAACTTAGGTTATAGGATATTGGTAAGACTGAGATGTGCAAATATGCCCTTAACTCATGTTTAAGCTCTCACTGGCTTAGAACAGACTTGAGGAAAATTTGGGTTTTGTTTTGGTTTAATTGTTTTTTGTTTGCTTGCTTGCCAATAATGTTTGGATTCTCTGTCAGTGGAAAACTGTCTAGTAGGACTACAAATTAGGTAGAACGGAAACGCAATGAAGGCACAGGGTTTTGCTTGTTGCTGTAACCCCAGAGACCGGAGGCACTATAAATGTTTGTTGCATGAATGCATAAGCTGATGTAGACTTATGTGGTTTGTCAGAATTGGCTTCAAGCAAACCTGCTTGGTTTTAGCTAGCTCCTTCTGGCTTCAGAAGTCCTCAGTAGAAAACAGCCTATTTTCTCCATTTCTGCCTCTGTGTTTTCAAGTCAGTGAGCCTTGGAGTCAGGAAAGAAGCTAGGCTTTAGGGCAGTGGGTTCTCCATTCAGAGGTCTACTGTCTCCCAACAGGAGATGGTCTTCCTTCTCTGTCCTAGATCGTGTTTAATGATGTTTTGTACATGATGGGTTGGAAATTGCAGGACTCCTTGTGACAGAAGATTTCATTAGTGGTTATAATCTATGATTATTACCTTCACTCTGAATTTCTCTGCAAATCAATGTGCTTCAGTGGAGCTGACTCAGCAGCAGGTGGTAACTCAAGACGGCTGTGCGTTGGAATTCATGAAATGGAGACCAAGCAGCCTCCAAGCATTCACAGACAGCCCGCAAGGATGCATTTCCTACACCTCAGCCCCCATCCCCACCATGTGTCTGGCATGCAGCCTGTGTGCAGAAAATGCTTGTTGCTGACCTAACGTCCTCACTCACAAACACGTGCGACACGAATGCAGTGCACACACAAACATACCTTTAGGGGAACATCCAAGCAACCACTTACCTCTGTGATTATTTTTACTTTTTCTTCCTTGGGATTCATTTTGGCTGCAATGGCAGTTCCTGGACAGGAGGAAAACCACAGAAAACAAAGAGGTCAGACCTTTGAAAATCAGTGAAACATCATTCTTCCTATCCATAAATATGAAGCTGACCTCGATGATTAATGAAGTGTTAGAGCTGAGTAAACGTTTCATTCCCAAGGGATATGTGCTTGCAGACCGAGATTGGTGAAAACGAGCCCCAGAGGAAAAGGAAGGATGCTAGACCCTTCTGACCCCATGAGCCCAGCAATGAGCCCAACCATGAACCTGGCACCACTGTGAAGCAGGTGGAAGTGAGAAAGAGTTCTCTGCCCTTGGAGTCAGAGGCTCCTGGTGGCCATCCAGTCCACAGCCTCCCCTTTCCCCACAAACCCCACCACCCCAACCCAGCCTCACTCTCCTTCCTTGGCTTTGATTCTCAGTTCACTGGAAAGAGAGATGACACCGGAGGGACTCTCCCCACCTCCTGCCCTTCTCCCACCCTCTTTTGCTTCCACTCACTGCCGTGCCCGTCCCTGCTCCCATCTAGGCTGGGACCTCACCCTGTGCACCAGGCCCCATCACAACCCTCCTCTGGGACCCTGAATTGACAATTTCCCCCTTTCCTCTGAATAATTACGTCTTCCTGCTGTATTGGCTCATTTCCCTCCATGAAAAAAGTGCTGCAATTGGCCCCTTCCTTAAAAGGGCTCTTTCTGGGGGTGCCTGGGTGGCTCAGTAAGTTGGCATCTGCCTTCTGCTCAGATCATGATCCCAGGGTCCTGGGACTGAGCCCTGCATTGGGCTCTCTGCTCCATGGGGAACCTGCTTCTTCTTCTTCCTCTGTGCATGCTCTCTCTCTCAAATAAATAAATAAATCTTCAAAAAAAAAAAAAAAAAATAAAAGGGCTCTCTCTGGACTTCACTTCTCTTTCTAGCTAGTGCTCAGTTTTACAACCTTCTACAGGAAAACTTCTCAAACCCTCTTTCTGAATCAGTTTGCTGGGCTTAGCACTCCCTGTAACTCCTCTTGTCCGGGTCTCCAGTGGCCCTGCTTTGCCACATCTAATGATTAAACCTTAGTGCTCATCTTATTTGACCCTCAGAGGCATTTAGTAACAAAAGTGACCCATCACCTCCTTTTTTCTTGAAATAGTTTCATCACTTGGCTCCTGGGATGTCTTCTTTCTTGACATTCCTCCTACCCACCCCCAGGCTCCCAGACTGCTCTGTACCTGTCTGCATCTCCCTGAAGACCATGCATGGAGCTCTGCTTTGCCCTACTCATCTCCTAGTGGTCTTACTCTGTCTCTTGGCTTTAAATGCTGCCCGTCTACTGATACTCCCCACCCAGAGCTTCAGACTCAAATATCTAGATGCTTGATGGATACCTTCACTTGGCCTAACATGCCCCAGGTGAAGCTCCATATCATGACCCCCTACTCTGCTTGTGCTGCAACCTTCCTTGTTGCAATAGACAGAACTCACTCGTCTTAAGCCAGAAGCCCCGGAGTCCTTGACTCCTCTGTGACTCTCACACGACACACTACATGCAATCCATGGAAATCCTGCCAGCTTTGCCTTCAAGTTACATTGAGAACAATCTCTGAGAACCTCTAAGCACTTCTAAGCACCACAATCCACCTCTAAGCACTCTACTGCTCTCATCCTGATCAGGCACCGCTGTCTCTCACATGGCTTCTTCTAAGACCCTCCTAATTTCTCTGCTTCCCACCTTGCTCCTCTACAGCTTGTTCTTCGAAGCGAGTGAATTGTTTAAAATTCCAGTGCAATTATGTCCTTCCTGTGCTCAAAATCCAATGACTTCTTTTTTTCAACAGAGCAAAATTCCAAACCCTTTCAGTTGCCTACATGGCTCTCTCTGTATGATCTGCATTTGACTCCTCTGGCCTCAGGGGCTTTGTACTTGCTGTTTCCTCTGCTTAAAACTCTCTTGCCCAAGATAACCGCACAGCTCTTTGTCTCTTTTAATTCCTTCAGGACCTTACAGAGACCCTTCAGAGAAGGCCTCCCAGAAAACTCATAATACAATGATAACCTGCCTCCCTCACCCTCCTGGGACTCCCTAACTACCTTATAATGATTTCTTTTTCCATAATATTTATCGCCACTCTACATATTTATTTGTTATTGTCTGTCCATTCCTGTTAGAATATAAGCTGCACGAGGGCGGGGACATTTGTTCATTGTTTATGCCCAGAACCTAAGAGTATGGCACACAGTAGACATTCAATAAATGTGTTTCAAATGAATGACTGAATCACTATTTATTGGAGGTGTCTCCTGTGGCCACCTTCTGGAGCCCCTTTAAATCTTCACTGTCCTCTCTGGGCTGCCAGGAGGATCAAATGGGAGAACACGGGGGAGAACACAGGGGAGAACGGCTGGGGCTGATGAATCATAAGCCCTTCCTAATATCCTAGGATCCGAATCTCAGCTGGACCCTGTCATTTAAGCAGCTCATCTGAGGTGTTCAAGGTTGCCCTGACCCTGATAGGGAATTAGCATATTCAAGGGACACAACGCATCTGAAAATCTGAGGTATCCCTTCCAGACCTCCTCACAGGCTCCCAGAAATGGCAGAAGGAAGCTGATGACAGCAGCTCAGAAAATAAAAGGACAGAGGAGGTGATCCCGATGGAACAAGGGGCAGAAAACAAGAACAGAACGCCGAAGGACACAAAACTCTCTAGTGAACAACTCTGGTAATTATGAGCTGGAAAAAAAGAACTGTGATGTATTTTAGGAAAAAAAGATTCATTCTCAATAAATACACACAAAAAAGTTAGATACGAAACAAACAGAAGTAAAAGTGAAAAATGTAACGGAGTTGATTTTTTTCTCCTCATTCTTTCCTGATCATTACCTTTGAATGAGTTTCTCAGAAAATCAACTGACATCAAAATTTATTTTTCATGAGCACGGTTCCTAAGAAAAGATCAATCAATCAATACTGCCTGACTTTAATATGCAGCCTATCATCACCAAATGCATTGAGCACGTGTTAGTATATTCCTATTGGCATCATCAAAATAAGAGCTATGGTTTACTGCAAACTCACTTCTTGCTATCTCCAGATGTACGATACCCCCAGACCTTACGACTGTTCTGTTCCCATGTGAGGGACAAAAGCTTCCCCTGAGGTTAGCCTCTGGCAGGTTACATGCTTTGTCCAAGGTTATGGTCATTACATGTCACATTAGGAATGTGACCCCAGGACTTGGTGATTCCACAGTGCTCCCCATGCCACTCTACCCCTCTGTCTCACCGGTTACTTCTGGTTTTATAAAGCTATCAGTGGCTAGTGTATGCTAGTCCACTCTTCTGGAAATATATACAGCTGAAAACTCCAGAGTATTTTCCCAGTGAGAAAGGGCTTTGGCTCCTTTAGGTCAATGATTTATTTAACTTAGTGCAGAAACCCAAAGACATTTTTCTAGAGAAGTACTGATACCTTCATCCAAACAAATGGACTGTCTCTGAGGGTCATGAGTGGATCAGGGTCATAACCGGAGGACCCTGTAACAAATTCTATAGGATGCAGGGAAAAGAATGAAAGTGTATTATATGAGATGCACTACATCTCACCTTGAGCTGCTTAAAGAATAACATAGTATGAGCGTCCTATTCCAAAACAGTGTGAACATGGGTGTATAGAAATACTGAGACCTTTGTAAAACATTATATGAACCTGGGTTCCCATTCCAGCTCTATTTATCAGCTGGGTGATCTCAAGGCAATGCCTTCACCTCTCTGAGATACATTTCTTCTCCTATAAACTTGAGAGGCTGATTCTTACCTCCTGATGATTCTAGAAGGACTAGATGATAAGAGTGTGTGGGTAAAATACCTAGCATGGACCAGGATCTTGAGATTGGCAAGTGTTATTATTAAGAAAAGGTGATGTTGGGGCGCCTGGGTGGCTCAGTGGGTTGAGCCTCTGCCTTCGGCTTGGGTCATGATCTCGGGGTCCAGGGATCGAGCCCCGTGTGGTGCTCTCTGCTCAGCAGGGAGCCTGCTTCCCCCTCTCTCTCTGCCTGCCTCTCTGCCTACTTGTGATCTCTGTCTGCCAAATAAATAAATTAATTAATTAAAAAAAAAAGAAAAGGTGGTGTTATAGAGGGAAAGTAGAAGATAGAAGTGGAGATGAAAAAAGAGCTTAGAGGACAGAAAGGGAATCATAAGAAAGAACAGAGGTGGCATTCAAGTTCCTCATTACTATCTTTGGTTCCCACTTTCAACCTCCTGGCTCCAAAACCTAAGGTCCTCACTTCCCCCCTCAGCTGAGCCCAGGGATGTTTCCCTTCTCATTGGTGCTTCTGAAACACCCCTCACCCCAGCCCCATATGCCCACAGGCATTTCCTCTCTGTGTACTGAGCTTAGTTTGTTCTGTCCTAGCCTGTTAGGGATGTAGCCTGGAAACCTGGCAGGTGCTACACACACCCCTTCTAAATTCATAATCATATTCTACAAGGTAGTCCAGCCACCACTTCCCTTTGTATAAGGTTAGTGACATATAGCTTTATAGAATCATTTAATCAGCTTAACATAACACATATTACCCTGGAAGGGTATGTTTAAATGCCACACTTGAGCTACGCTCTGTGGCCTATGCCCCATGCATTTATGTGATGAACTAAGGGCTCCCAGGCCCTCCCTGGGAGTAGTTCACTGTGCTTCAAGCATGTTCAACTCTTTTATAAATATCTGATGGCGCTTACCCCATCTGTTTATAGGTCTGTCTTCCAAGTAAACTCTGAGCTTCTGACCCGGTCTTCTGCATTTCTATACATTCTGAACTATAGCACTTTGCCTGGTGCATTGTTCATGCTCGGTAAATGTTGTCATGAACGACTCTTTAAATGCACTCTAGGAGACAGACATAGATATTTCATTCTGGAGCTGAATTTGTCTGCAGAAGAGGTTATATGAAAATCCAGTAACAGACATGTCTTTCCCATGAGACTTTATTAGATTTCCACAGCCCCTCTCTACAAAGAAGGCAAACTAGCAGTATAAATAACAGCTAGCAGATTTCCTTGTGGTTTTTTGGAGTGGTGATCCCCTTCCCTTTGCCTGTAATGGCTCTTTCTCTGCCTAATGACAAGCAGAATGAAGTTTGCAATAATTAGAACTTTGCCCCTTGAATCAATTTGAACTGAAAGACTCTGAAATGCAACAGGCAGCAAATGTTTCTGGGAGACCAGAATGCAACAGAACGGCATGAAAGTCCCAGGACGGAAGCAGAGCGACCATCTGGGAGGAATTCCACCCAGGGGCAGGGATGAGCCAGACTTCCATTTCCTGCAAACCAGACACCAGACAGCCGCTCAAATCAAAGCAGCCCGAGTAATGCTCTATGATTCAATTCCAGAAAGTAAAACGTAAATCACAGTGATGAGACCCCTACACTTACAATTCATTACATCCGTTCAGGGTGCTGAGGGGCGAGGCTGAATTCCAAGCCCGTCACTGGAGGCGGGACACCATTGCCGCAGCCCTCTCCTGTAAGAAGGGATTACCTTAAGGAACTTTACAAAGCACTTTGCAGATTCCGCTTTCTGGGGTGAAAGGGAAAGTGGAGAGACGAGTTCTACTGTTGAATCTTCTAAAAGAATCCAAAGGGAAAGGCTGGATGTTGGGGCGGACCTGGGGCTGCTCCCTGGGAGGCTGCAGCCATCTGGGAGACAAAACACCCGCTTAGCAACACGTTCCTAAGGGAGGTCACTGGGTGGCTCCTCTCTTTTTTTCTTTTAAAGAGACAGGTTGCTTCCAGTAGTGGAGTATAAACATACTGGGTGAATAGAGGAGCACAGCCAGCAGAAGAAGGACAAAGAAGAGTCAGCCTGGGACGGCTGATAAGAAACTAAGAAAAGCTTTAGAAGCCATGCCCTCCGTCCTGTCATCAGGGTCGCTGGGCATTTCTGGTGAAAGAAGGCGATGCTCAGAGTCAGGCGGTTTAGAATCATGCAAGGTCACACAGTCACAGGGCTGTGTGTCTGGATTATCTGCAGAAAGGTTTTGTAGCAGTGCTGCTGGGCACCAGTGAGTGTGGCACGGGAGGGTTTTCCAGTTAAATGTGGAGGCTGAATGTACTGGGTTAATCTTTGCTTATTCTTGGAATCCTACTGAAATTGCTGAGAGAGGATATAAATAGTATGGCTCAAAAAAGCAAAGGTAATGGGAAAAGAGGCAAAGCAGATGGAAGACTAATGGAATGATAGACCAAGGAAACCCACACTCCAAGCTCTCTAATGTGTGTGTGTAAGTGCACCCATGTGTGTATCTGTGTGTGTATGTGTGAGTGTATCTGTGTGTCTTTGTCTGTGTGTCTGTGTATGGTGAGGAGGGAGCAAGGAGGCATAAGAATGTGGCAATGAGCCCATCCATTATGCAGGATTCCGGAGAGGATTTGGCTCAGTGGTGTGATGGGTGGAATTGGATCCCTCCAAAAAAAGATACGTTGGAGTCCTAACCCCAGGACCTCAGAACGTGACCTTATTTGGAGAGAGGATCTTGACAGAGGCAATTGATTTAAAAGAGGTCAGTAGGGTGGACTGTGATCCAATCTGTGTTCTTATAAAAAGGGAAAATTTGGGGACAGAGACACATGCACATGGGGAAGATGATGTGAAGATCCAGGGAGAACAGCATTTACAAGCCAAGGAAGGCCTGAAGCCATCAGAAGCTGGGATAGGGGCCTAGAATAGATTCCACCTCACAGCCCTCAGAGGGAACAAATCCTGCAATACCTGATTTCCTTCTTATATTATATTTTACTGTATTTTTTAACATCTTCTTTCTTTTTTTTTTAAATTTTATTTATTTATTTAACACACACGTTGGGGGGGGGAGATCACAAGAAGGCAGAGAGGCAGGCAGAAAGAGAGGAGGAGAAAGCAGGCTCCCCGCTGAGCAGAGAGCCCGATGCGGGACTCAATCCCAGGACCCTGAGATCATGACCTGAGCCGAAGGCAGAGGGTTAACCCACTGAGCCACCCAGGCGCCCCAACACCTTATTTCTTACCTCTTGTTTCCATGATTGTGAGACAACACATTTCTCACCACATATATGGTACTTTATTATGACCTCCCCAGGAAATGAATATAGTCAGATAACAAGGCAAGTGGATGCTGAAAATGCAAGAAAATGTGAAAGACTGTATGTATATGGAGGGACTAGATCCTCAGGACCCTCCCTTACTCCTGGCAGCCTGAGAAATATGTCCATCCTCCCTACTCTCCCTTTTTGTACCACTTCCCCCCAGAGGAGGCTGGAGGCTTGGAGGCTACTTCTCTAGGAAAGTTGAGCCAGAGACACTCTGGTCTCAAGTTCCGAGGTACAGCAGAGGGTGGGAGTGCCTCAGGGCTGAAAACTGGGTAGGAAATGGAGAAGTGTGCAGGGCTCTTTCCTTCTCACAGAACTGAAGGATCCAGACATGCACCTTTGCCTCTCCCTGTCCCTCCTTCACCAGCACCAAACTGGAAAACATGGAAAATTGTTTTCTGAAGAAACAGAATGGTCACAAAGAAAAGAATCCAGATGTTGACATTTTTGGGTCTTCCAATGAAAAACTATCATATTGCCCTTACAAAAAAGCATTACAGAGAAAATGAGGGGACCTCAGGTTAAGATATTCCACATAAAAAAAAAAAAAGATTTATTTATATATTTTAGGGAGAGAGTGTGTGAGCGAGAGGAGAAGCAGAGGGAGAGGGAGAGGGGAAGCAGACTCCTTGTTGAGCACAGAGCCCCAAGCAGGGCTTGACATGGGGCTCTATCTCACAACCCTGAGATCATGACCTGAGCCGAAAACAAGAGTCAGATGTCCAACACATTGAGCCACCCAGGTGCTTTAAGAAATTCCACATTTGTAGTTATAGAAAGAGATAACTGAGAAAATGAAAAGGTAGGATTTATCGAAGAACTAATACAAGAAAAACTCTCAGAGGTAAAAGAATATGTCTTTAGATTAAAATAGAATATTGGGGTACTTGGGTGGCTCAGTTTGTAGAGCATCTGACTCTTGGTCTCAGGTCTTGATTTCAGGGTCATGAGTTCAAGCCTTGTGTTGGGCATGGAACCTATTTGAAAGAAACAAAAAATAAAATAAAATAAAATAAAATAAAGTAAAAATAAAATAAACTATTTGTTAACTAGGGCTCATACAAGGAGACAACACCAAAATCAGTCTCAGTTTATGCTTTGCTTGTGGTGGGAAAAATATTCTCCAGAGAACTCACAACCATTGGTTTACACTATGCTGATTTGTCTTATTTATGCTTCTGATCCTGTTTAGGAATCCCCTAAGTGACAAATTTTAAAGGTGGTCTTGGGCTACTGCATCCCTGTGGGGGTGTGGGCAAGAGCACATACAAAACTTTCCTGGAGGATTACACCTTCAAGTAGTTAGTTCAGGACAGCCATGGATAAACCTTGCTGAAGATGAGTTCACAATCCAGAATTAGCCAACACAGCACGAAATAACCAAGAATCCACAATGAGAGGCATAATTAGATATACAAGAACTAATGATAATCAAATAATCAGATGGAGAATATTTGAAAACAATGATCATAAAAGAACTTAAAGGAAGGCTTTGAAAATATGAAAGAAGAGTGAGATAAGATCAGATGAGGCAAATATGAGAAAGAATCAGCTAGAGCATTTAGAAGTGATTAACAAAGTCAGATTTTATTTATTTATTTATTTGAGACAGAGAGAGAGAGAGAGAGCAGGAGGAGGAGCAGAGCAGGAAGGAGGGGAAAGTATCTCAAGCAGCTTCCACATTGAGCATGGAACCCACCTCAGGGCTCGATCTCACAACCCTGAGATCATGACCTGAGCTGAAACCACATCAATTGCTTAACCAACAGAGCCACCCAGGCACCCTAGTCTTGATTTTTTTTAAAAGGATGAGTCAAGGGGCGCCTGGGTGGCTCAGTGGGTTAAAGCCTCTGCCTTTGGCTCAGGTCGTGATCTCAGGGCCCTGGGATCGAGCCCCGCATCGGGCTCTCTGCTCTCAGGAGCCTGCTTCCCCCTCTCTCTCTCCCTGCCTGCCTCTCTGCCCACTTCTGGTCTCTGTCTGTCAAATAAATAAATAAAATCTTTGAAAAAAAAAAAAAAAAAGGATGAGTCAAACTCCCTGTGACAGAACTGGAAAGAGAAGTCATGATGTAAAAGAGAGATTTAGAAAGTTGAAGTGTGGAGTGAGAGAGGGAGAAAATGAGTGAATGGAGGACATGGAGGAGCTCTGAGGAGGTGAGCCTCAGGAGAAGAGCAGGGAGGGTGGAGGTGATTGCCGGATCTGAAGTGAGGGGTCTTAGTCAACTTCCTTAATTCTCCCAGGTTTCAGTTTCCTCATCTGTAAAATGAGGTTAATAGTTGCAACTGCTCCAGAGGGTTATTTTGAGAATCATTAAGGTAGTATTTGTCAAGTTCCGGTGTACAGTAAATGCTGTAAGTCTTGTTAAATGCAAAAATAGAAATGCAGGTGGTGTTGTCTTAGCTCAGCCTGCTTTAACATAATACTGTTAGCTCTAAGCTCTAACATCATACCGTAGCCTGGGAAGCCCAAGATCAAGGTGCCAGTGCATCAGTCTCTGGTGAGAGCTCTATTCCTGGCTTGTAGATGGGCACCTTCTTGGTGTGTCTTCACACGGCCTTTCCTTGGTGTGTTCAGATGGAGACAGCAAACTCTTCCTCTTCTTCTTTTTTTTTCTTTTAAAGATTTTATTATTAATTTGAGAGAGAGAGAGCATGAGAGGAGAGAGGTCAGCGGGAGAAGCAGACTCCCTGCCGAGCAGGGAGACCAATGTGGGACTCGATCCTAGGACTCCAGGATCATGACCTGAGCTGAAGGCGGTTGCTTAACCAACTGAGCCACCCAGGCAACCTCTCTTCCTCTTCTTATAAGACCACCAATCCTATTGGGTTAGGACTCCACTCATCTGACCCCATTTAATCTTAATGACCTCTTCAAATCCTTGTCTCCAAAAAAAAATTACATTGAGGGTTAGGGCGTCTACATGTGAGTTTTGGTGGGGCAGACACAGTTCAGTCTAAAGCAGATGTTTATTGTATGAGATCACCTATTTGAAGAGATCAACTGTCAGAAGAGAGAGGATCTATTCACCACCCTTGTGCTAATTAACCTTCTGATAATGACTTCGCTGATATTTTAACATTTAGCTAAATGAAACCGGTTCCTAAGAATTACATATGTCAAAATGTTCTGAATTATTAAAAAGCATAATTCAAAAACATTTTTTTACAAAATTTCTTATGCAAGCAAAATAAATGAATCTAGCAGATTTGTCTTAAATAAAAATGCAAAAATCTCATTCTTTTAGGTTAAGTGTTCCGAGCTGGTTAGAGTTTTTAATCAAGAACAAGTGTTGAATCATATCATAAGCTTTTATTCCTGCATCTTTTGAGATAATCAAATATGATTTTTCTTCTTTCATCTTTTAATGTGGTGAATTACATTAACAGGCTTTTGAATGCCAAACTTTTCTTGCATTTCTGGGATATACTAAACTTGGTCAAGATAATTAAAAAATTAATTCTTGAATTTAGTTACCAATATTTGGATTGTTGTTTTGCCTTTGTGTTTGTCAGTGAAATCGTGCAATTGTTTTTTCTCTTTTCTTGTATTGTCCTTGTTTTATTTTAGTATAAAGGATATTCGAATCTCAAAAAAAGCAGACTAATCTCTCTGTCCTTCTGTCTTTCTATCCCTCTGCCTTTCTGTGTTTGTATCTGTTTTTCTCTGTCACACACACACACACACACACACACACACACACACACACACACGATCTATTCTGTAAACTTGTCTATAAAACCATTTGGATCTGGACAGTTTTTTATTGTATTAAAATACATATAACATAAGATTTGTTGCTTTAGTTATTTGCCCAGTTATTCTCAGACATACTTCACATATAAAGTTGCATTAGCTATAGGTGTGCAACATAATGATTTGGTATTTGTATACATTGCAAAGTGATTGCCACAATAAGTCCAATTAACACCCACCACCTCATATAGTTACATTTTTTCTTGCAATGAGAACTTTTAAGATCTACTTTCTTAGTAATTTTCAAATGTATTTTAGCCATTTTTAAGTGTATAATTGAGAGGCATTAGTTATATTCACAGCATTGAGCAACTGTTACTACTATCTCTTTCCAAAACTTTTTCTCCACCCCAAAATAGAAACTCTGTACCCATTAAACAATAACTCTATATTTCTCCCTCTGGTAATCTAATCCAGCTCCTGGCAACCTCTAATCTCTACTCTCTGTCTTTATAAATTTGCCTATGCTAGTTATTTCATACAAATGGAATCCTACAACAATTGTCCTTTTGTGTTTGGCTTAAGTCACTTACCATAATGTTTTCAAGGTTTATCCATGTTGTAGCAGGTGTCAGCACATCATTTCTTTTTGAAGCTGAATAATAATCCATTGTATAGATATACAACATTGAGTTTATGCATTTACCTGCTGATGGACACTTGGCTTGTTTCTACCATCCATTTAGTATGCATAGTGTTGCAATGAACAGTCATATACAAGTGTCTTTCCAAGTCTGTTTTCAATTCATTCGGGTAGACCCTAATGAGTAGAATTGTTGAGTCACATGGTAATTCTTTGTTACCTTTTTAAAGAACTGCCACTGTCTTCCACAGTGGCTGAGCTGTTTTATGGTCTATCAGTCATGTGCAATTTCTGCACATCCTTGCCAACACTTGTTATTTTCCACTTTTTTGATGACAGTCATTCTAGGAGGTATGAAGTGGTATCATACTGTGGTTTTAATTCACATTTCCTTATGAGTAGTGATATTGAGCTCTGTAATTCATTGAGTTGATTGGTTAGTCATATATCCTCTTTGGAGAATAAAGGATTTGTGGACAGTAAGGGGTGGTTGTAGCTCAATTTGTGACCCATGATTCTATTTCTTTGATGCATATAAGCCCATTCAAGTTTTAAATTTCTTCTCCTTTCAGTTTTAGTATTGTACATTTTTAGGGGATTGTTCTTTTCTTTGTTTTTAAATTAATCAGCATGAGGATTTTCAAAATATTCTTTATTATTTTTAAGCTCCACCATATAGAGTAGTATATATAACTATATATAGTATATATAATGACATAAAAGATGTAGTTACATATTTTTTTATAACTTTAAGTAGTAAAATCCCATGCTCTATGTTGGTTCTGCCTTTGTGGTTGTTTTAAAACAAAACCTCCAAGTTTTTTGATGTTTCTCTCATTGAGAATTGGAGTTTATTTTCCTTCCCTTTGTATCTGAGTAGACTTACAACCTCATTGACAATTAGATAATGTGCAAATGATGCTGTCTTGCTGGTTGATATCTGGGGCTGAGTCACAAAAGATGCTGCGGTTTCTATGTTGTTTGCTAGAACTTTAATGCTCAGAGTCTTGAGTTGCTGTATAAGTGTGACTACTGTGAAGCCAGCACACCATGAAGGAGCCAGGCAACATGGAAAAGCCAGGTGCACACACTCTGTTTGGCAGTTCTGGTCATCGAGTCATCCTGATCAAGGCCCAGACATGTTTATTAGAAGCCTTTGGATGTTTCCAGCTCCTGGATGTTGAGTCACCTCTAGGGGGAGTTCGACTTTTCTCAATTGAGGCATCAGATATTGTGGAGTAGAGACTAGTGAACAAGCTGTGCTGTTCAAATTGCTGACTTTCAGAATCTATGTGCATAATAAAATGATCTTTTTAAGTTGCTGCATTTTGGGGTCATTTGTTACACGGCAATAGTAACTCAGCAGTCACATCTTTAGGTGGGTGAAGAAATGAATGAATGAACAAATGAAATATTGTCATTATTTATTTACTTTTTTACATAGGACCCTGAAGCATATAAGTTTTACCTGTATACCTAAGAAAAAATAGGTAAATACATTCAATGCCTTAAAGGATATGCCACTAAAGCATGGTGCATTGGAATCCTCTTTGGGAGATTAGAACATTAGAATAAACATGAAAAAATCATAGAACTGAGATGAAACTATCATGCTATGTTCTTTTTGGAAGAAAGCTGCCTTGGCCCATTATTTAGGTCAGTAAATAGTTAAAATATGGTTTTCACACCCAAACGGGTGAAACACAAGTTCAGTTTTAGACAAATGTGTCATTCACACTCAGTTCTTGGAATTTTATAATATTTTTGATTGTAGCTGATACTTTCTCCATGAAAGAAAAATATGTCACAAGGGAAAACACATCACTAAAATGAAGCTCAGCCTGGAAGGTAAAGAATCACCTCTGAATCATAAATGATATAAAACCATGCTCTTCAACATTTGATCCATATTTTCCAATTGACTGAATTATATACATCTCCCCTGAAATACAACTTGAACTCCAGCAAATTTGAACCTCTTGTTTCTACAGTTAGTGGAGAGAAACACTTATTGATTCAGATATATTGGTTTGTAGTCTATTTTTATTTTATAGATATTAAAGCATTTAATTTTCTTCCTCCAAGGCTATGATTTTCAACTTGTTTTGAATTGCAGTGACTTTCTCCTCATTTCTTCTTTTCAAAATATTCTCCCTTCCTAAGAGAGTTGTCTGAGTTATTGAGAATAAAATGCTATAAGATTCATTTTATTTAGAGTTTCATGTCATAACTTGAAATAATTGGATATGCTCTTACATATCAGAGAAAACCGCTGCTTTTAATATGAATTGTGAATTCTTCTATTTTTTTCTTGTCAAAAAGGTTATTTCCGCCCAATTTTTATATTCTCTCTCTCTCTCTCCAGCTACTTTCCTTAAAAGTGTCTCACTGCTATGACCTGCTTCACCAGCTTAGGATATAAATATCATCACAATGCTTCCGTTCTCTAATTAGTTGCTCAAAAATGTTCTTGCCTTTATCAGCAGGACATGCAGTGTGTCCCCCTTGAAGTCTCAATTTCACTTAGAATTGTTCATAAATCTTGAAGGGCTTACTCCGTTCAAGAGGCAGTCCTGCATCCAAATGCCAGTGGAGGGAGAACAGAGGAGGCTGGTTCATTACTGCACTAAATGACCCCAAGAAGGCAAAAATGTTCTGCCTTCTTGGGGTCATTTAGTGCAGTAATGAACCAGCCTCCTCTGTTCTCCCTTCAACCAGTGGCAACTAGTGTGTAGAGGCCAGGGATGCCGCTAAACATTTTTTCAACATACAGGATGGCCCTCCACCCCTCACCACAAAAAAACTGGTCCCAAATGTCAGTAGCACCCAGATTGAGAAATCCTGGTTTCTCCAGTATGGTTTACACCAATGCAATCTGCTACTGTTCCCTGCATCTGGAGAGGTTTAAGACCTCACTCACAAGCTATGCCTAGGCCAGCAACTACACTCCTTCCCCACTCCCCCCAGTCACCTGAGTTTTTATATGAAATTTGGTCTCCAGTCCACAGTCCCCACACCCCTTTTCCTCATGTTGATTTGCCCTCCAGGGCTGCAAGTATCTCTTCTGACTGTCAACACAATTAGGACCATCCAAGTTCACCAGAGAGGTCTTAATATTGTTGCAATTCAGCAGGAAAGAGTCCAGCATCTAAATTCTTTTTGTCTCCAGGAGGTTCCTTAGCCACTTTGCAAATTTGTTCAGTGTTGTCAAGGACACAAAGGGCATTTAGAAAGGACATCAACCATCATGTCATAGGAAATCCTGTTGTATCCCCATTTCCTAAGGCGATAAGTGTCCTTTGTCTTACATTTGTATAATCAAGAATCATTGCTCAGATGACCCTTCATCAAAACAAGATCTTATCCAAGGAGACCTTCTGGGCTCAGTAGACAAGAGAAGTTGCTGACAATATCTCAATTAAAAATATGCTCTACTTCATTGGGCACTGAGCCATCTATTTTTCTCATGTTCTGTGATGCCATAAATTGTAATGTATTTCCTTCAAATGCACAGAAAGCTAATTATGCTTGGGAAACATAGACTGTTTGCTAGGCTCAATTTAAGAATAACCTTTTTACTGACTCCAGGTCAAGAATTTTTTTTTTTCTGTCTGCAGCCATAGCTGCCTGTACAGACATCTGTGCTTTGTTCCTTGAGGCAGAATTCTTGAGGACCTGGTAGGGGGAGGATTTGGGTTCTTATATTGGTACAGATGATACATTGATATAACGAGTACCCAGGAACATCTATACTCACTTCCTCATTTCTGTCAAATTGGGAAGCTATGTTTCTAACACTCTCAAATGGACCAGGGTATAAATAGAATTTTCTTGGACTTGTCTCTGATTTCAATCACTGTTGATGCTTTGAGAAATTCATGGCAGATTCCAAATAACTGTCTAGCAAAAGATTTCTTGAGTAAGAGCCATCTGTAAATTGGTTGCTGCCTGTGTTCTCACTATTTAAGAGATGGAATTTGGATCACAGGGCAAAGGAACGCTTGCCACTAAGCACCATTCTGCTCTCTTGGGCTTGGACTCTGAGGCATTTTGATGTACTTGAGGAATTTCCCAGGGCAGTAGGGACAGATGGACACTGCCCTATGATGTCTAACAGGGCAGGACAGGGAAGCAATCCAACAGGAGCCTGGCCAACCTCATGAGGGTGGCCTGTGAGCCCCAATTGCCGTCATATCTGATTACAAGCCTTTAGTAACTCTGTTATAATTCCCCTGTCTTGTGGGGGAGATTTTAAAAATCTCTTACTTGTTCCAACATAGTCTTGTAGTGCTGTGGGGAATTATGGAAAGGTTTTATATCCGTGCTTGGGACAGAAGGGTAGCGAGAGGAAGAAGAATTTTAGGAGCCAGAATGTTGGTATCAAGAGAGATTGCTAAAATCCTCAAAAGGTAAGTAAATTTCAGGAACAATAATTGGGAGAGGGAGACGCCTTCTTCATCTTTTATCGATCTCTAATTCCTCTTCTATAACATGAGGTGTGCAGAGAAAGATGATTTTCAAAGTCCCCTCCACGCTCACACCTGGGTTTGTAAAATCTTAGAACATTTGTTCTTGAGCAGAGTAGTTATCATTGTTGGCCACTAGAGGTCAGTACCTTAAAAAGCAAACTGGCCACATTCCATTCTGCTGGCAAAGTAAACCTTGAAGCAGAAGCAATATTATTATTTTCTTACCTTGTTTTGGGAAGGAAGACATATTCCCAAAGAAACAGTTTTCCTTTTGACATATCGAACCTCGGTCTTGAGATCCTTAAACTCCTTTTGCTAAATTCTCACTGCAGAGTTTTCTAGCAATCTCAGTGTGAGAGATGGGATGAACAGAAGAAGATACAGCACTGGTTATTGAAGCATTTGTGGTTTCTGCACAAACCTAAATGCATTGATATCTGTGTGATAGATGAAAGAGTAATTGAAAATAATTCTTCTGTAGAGCAATAATCCTCAGCTTGTCCAGTGTCCAAAGGGAAATAGGTTTTCAGATCAGCTCTTCTCTTAGATGTAGGATGTGAAGGCATCATTGTTTTCCTCTCCTTGAGTTTCTGGAAACCTGAGAAATAAGAACTTCTATTCACCTATTGGCTTGAAATTGCCAATGACTTATCTGTATCTTTCAATGGCTCCTTCCCATGGAGGGAGGGAGGAGAGGTAGTTTCTGTGACGAGAGATGGCAAGAGTCTAGAATCCACTGGCCTTTGCATCACTCTTGGGAGTAGGCTGTGTGCAAATGGCCACTTGCAGGTGTGACCCTTGTGGGGACGTATGAAATTGACTTGAGGTGAGGCAGACCTTGGTCCTTGCTGAGGCTGAAAGGGAAATTTTCTCAGCGACCGGACAAATAGTCCCCAACGTCTAGACCTAGAGACAACCATTGGGAAATTTGTTTCATCCTCATATCCAAATTGTATTCTACGATTTCTATCAGTAGGAAAACCAATATTTTGGTTCATTTGCATCTTCTGAGAGTATCTGTCAGTTGGTTCAGCACTGTCACAGAGGAGTGAGATTGAGCAGAAGCTCAAGTCCTATCAGTGTCCTCACAACACATACTACTGTTGTCTTGTTCGTGACATGGCCGTTGTGGAATTTAAGGAAGAATAGGGCTCAGGGTTGTCCTTGAGGACATAGGACTGGGGAAAGAAGACAAATACAGCCCTCTTCCATTCATCATCACTTTATACATCTGAAAACAAACTGGCATGAGTATAAGAACAAATAATAGAAGTCATTAAAGTTCAACTGAGGAGCAGGTAGGAGAAAGATGATTCTATTACGTGCCAGGCACTGTTTCCCTGTCCTTGATTGGCATTTATCTGCATTTTGAGAATTGACAAAGTGTTATAGCAGGGGATGTCAGTACCTCTCCCATATTCCTCTCATATTCTCCTCATATTCCTTGGGTCTTATCCAATTCAGGGTGTTCTTGTGGATTTCCGAGTGTCTTACATGCATCTCTGTGCCTGAGGCCCTTTTCCAGAACCTTGGAAAGCCACTCTTCCGGAACACCAGTGCATGCCCAAAGTGCTGGGGAGTAGCCCTCAACCAACAGCTCTTGGGAGTTGATCTTTAAATGCTTCAGCTTCCTCCCTTTTGGAGTGAGCTCATTTTGGGGTGTGTGTTTCATCCCATTTCCCCTGGCTTCCCTTGGGTACAAGTCTCAGGCAGCTACTGTAGCAGTTTCTTAGTAATACACACATTACTGTTCCCTGCTTCCTCATCTCCCTTCTGGTGTTTCCTGCACCTCTCAAATGAGCAACTTACATTCAGATTTTTGCCTCAGGTTCTGTTTTTGGGGGAAACCAGACAAAACAGTCACTTTTCACATACATGATCATATTTGGTCCTTGAAAATACCCTGTGAAGTTATGGACTAGACATCATGATAGCCAACACACCCTTTTGAAGAGAGAACAACAACAACCCGCCAACCCCCCAACACCCCCTGCTGAAGAGCTTCACCCAGGCAACCACATTTTATGCCAGGTATTTACAGTTCTAGCTGACAGAACCAATGGATCCAATTGAACTAACAGCCAGTACCTAGACTGGCCATTTGGTCAACAGGGACCAGCTAAGACTTGAGACCCTCAATCTGGGGCAAACAGGAGAGAATCAGGCAGATTGAACTATTGGAGACGAAACAAAAAAGAAGTCATGAACTAGGATGGTACTACGAGAGGCTAGGAGAGGTTGGGATTGTGAGAAAGCAGCATTCATGAGGTAGAGAATATATATATACATACACACATACACATATATATGTAAACGTATATATATGAAGCCAGTGAGTCATATGAGAAGCCCATGGTGCAGAAATAAGTGAAAAGATGAAGAGAAACGGAGTCAAAGTCATTGCTGAAGGTGGGAGTCAGGACCTGCCATGTTCCTCCACTGAGGTTCTTAAGAACAGTTGGAGCTATCCAGCTAACATATGGTCTGATCAAAGCAGGACTCCTGTGTCTTTTACTCCTGCTCTGAATTTGAAAAAGCTCTACTTTAAAAAAGGTAGTTGCTGTGTTTTACGTTTAATCAAGGGTGTGAAACTTGTCATGATCTTGTTTTTCAGAGTTGAGTTGGAATTCCAAAGAATTCCACACTTCTATTACAGTCAGAAAGGAAACCCAAGGCTCATTTATTTAATTTTGGGAAGACAAGAAGTTTCATCTCAAGGGTAGATTCTTGTCAGTGCATGATGAATGATGGAGATTTGGTTGAGCAAGGTTCTGAGGCTGTCTATGGGCACAGTGGGACGGAATGTAGTGATCAATTGACAATGTGTGCCATGGGCTCAGAGAAAGAAAGGCAGCCTTGTATTTTCCGCTGGGGATCTAATGTGGAAATAGACTTACTGGATCTAAATGACTTGTTAAAAGAGTTACACAAGGCTGGTTACTATAATTGCTGGGACTAGATCTTATATCTTCTGACTTTCCACCTAACTTTTCTTACGTCTTTCTGATTCAGTTAAATTTAGTTCTTTGAAGCTCTTTTGGGAAACTAAGAAGCTCTTTTTGGGAAACTTTCTTCTCATAAGAAAACTGCCTCTTATTATATGAAAAACTATATGCATAGCCTTTCTGAAGGTCACTTGGGTTCACATTATGTCTTTGCAGATGAATTCTAGAGGAGTCGAGTTGCCAGATTCAGCAAATAAAAATACAAGGCTCTCAGTGAAATACTTGGGACATCTTTACACTCAGTAATGATTTGTTGTGCTACCTGAAATTCAAATTTGATTGGACATCCTGAATAATCAGAATTTTAAGCCTAAGAGAAGTCAAGTGCATAAGACTATGTATGTGTGTGCGTGTGTCTTGGTATATTGATTAATATATGTTCTGGAGCCTGACAATCTCACCTACCAACTATATAATTATTTTTTCCAATAGTCTGACCCACTGGACTGGTTCAGGCAGCTGCACTTTAATTTCAGTTGTGAATATAGTCAGACCTGGGTGTTTTCAGTAGAAGATCCTTACAACTCCCTTTCATTATTTCAGAGTAATTTCAAGAACAACAGAGATGTACTGTGGTGCCAAGAATGTTATCTGAAGCTGTGGTAGGGATAGATTATAAAGACTTCGCCTTTTCCTGCTGTTCATTTCAGCCAAGGCAGCATCTCATGAGCAATCTGGTAAAAGATAATGTGCGAATATTTAAGTAACCCCTTAGAGTTTATGATTTTTCTACTTCCAGTGCTCTCAGATAATTTCTTGGAATTCTGACTAGATTGGGCAAGGTTTTATTTCAATAAATTCTGCCACCTTCATGATGGTACTGGAGTGAAGCCATGGATGTGGTCTTCTTCATATTGCTGCTCATAAATGTCTTTGCCATCCAACAGATGCATCGATTCGGAATGACTTCATACTGTGGCTAATCCATTGGGTTTATAGCTACGGACTAATAAAAACTCAATAAAATGATGTCAATTCAGGACTCATTTCCTTCCCTGTTCAAGTGAGGGTGGGATAATTAAAAAAATATATAAACTAGGATTATTCTGGTTTGTTCTTGCTTTAAAGAATCCTCTGGAATAGATAACCAGGTATGTCACCAGAAAACTCAAGGGTTGATGTTGTTTCACACGGAACTTACAATTTTAGTTTTTTTTTTTTTTCTCTCTCTCTTTCCCTTCTTAGACTTTTCTCTGCAATCTTTTGGGAGCATAATAGTGTACAACTAACCTGACTATCCAAGAGCTTATGTAAAAACATTTTATATAAAATAAGTAAAATATGTTTATTATAAAAATGAAAATAAAGACCAAAAGGGTGGAAATTAAAAAGTCCACATGAGGGGCGCCTGGGTGGCTCAGTGGGTTAAGCTGCTGCCTTCGGCTCAGGTTGTGATCCCGGGTCCTGGGTTCAAGCCCCGCATTGGGCTTTCTGCTCAACGGGGAGCCTGCTTCCTCCTCTCTCTCTGCCTGCCTCTCTGCCTGCTTGTGATTTCTCTCTGTCAAATAAATAAATAAAATCTTTAAAAAAAAAAAAAGTCCACATGAATCACTTATTTTCATCCAGCTTTTTCTAGACACATATGCAATCACACCTTAAAAGTGGAATAATTATGGAAACACTTTTCAGTTATCTGCTTAATTCTGTTTGTATTCTAAGAAGATCTTATGGTGTCAATGCATTTTCATTCTCACCACTTTTTATGACACTCCATATATCCTGTTGGATGAATGTATCACAGTTCATTTAACCAATATTCTATTATCACTAGGCTATTTCTTAGTTTTCCATGTTATAAACTTTTCTGCAAGGCTTTCTCTGTAATTAAATCTTTGCACACATCAATAATTGTTTCTTGACATACATTCTCAGAAATTGGAGGCTTTGTGATTTTTGTGTCTTAGAACACAAAAGAAATATTTTAGCCATAGCAAGAGGCAACTGGGATGAGGGCATAGTTTCTCTCTTCTTTTCATGTGCTTTTGAGGATAGGGAACTCTGCAACTACGGGATCCTTTGAAAAGGAAAAAATATCTCCCTTGAAATAGTGACCAGCCAGGTGGTTGATGTCTGTCAAAAGAAAAGATCAGCTACAAAATGGCTGTTGGCAAACAGGTGGACTGTGAGGACGGAGCAGACTCTGTCGCCATGATCAGATTATACAGAAATGGTTCACAGCTGGGGACCGTTTTGCCCCTCAGGGAACATCTGGTAGTGTCTGTAGATATCGTTGACTGCCATGACCAGAGGAGATGCTATTGCACCTACTGGGCAGAGGCCAGGGATGATACTAGGCCTAGGTGCATAAGACCACCCATGGAACAAAGAAGGATCTGGTTCACGAGGTCAGTATTGTTGAGGCTGAGAAAACTTGTGGTAGAACAAAAAGAAAAGGAATGTCAGTGTATCTCTGGAAACCCTGGCATAGCATTTAAACACTCCTCATTGAAAATTTTATGTGTGTTTTAAATATTTTTCTCCAAAGGACTCTTCAGTTACCCAACATATTTGCCTTGTCTTAGACTTGAGTACCAACCACACTGAGGGACACAGGAGGTCTGTGCACAGTGTAGTCCTGCTTGCTTCTGGTTTCTATTAGGATTAATCTGGGCAGGTGTGTGTGTGTGTGTGTGTGTCCTAACTATAGAGACTGTCTTGTGAGGAAGATGGAGAGGAATTCAGGCTGCCTGATTTGTCTCAGCATGATGATAAACATGGTGATGTAAAAGATTGACTGAGTTCTTGGCAGAACTAAACCAGACCTAAAAACTGGATGCCTGTCCCAGGGCTAGTCTTTGTTTTTAAGGGAGACAGCTTTATCTCTCTAGAGTTCGCAGAGCTGCCTGGTCCAGCCACACTGCATGTTTCAATCATGCAGCAGCCAGTCCTGATTGTGATGGGCTTAGCTGAAATAGGAGTAAAATGATGTTTATAAGCATCAAAAGAAGAGGATGGAAGAATTGGGCACTTTTCCCACAGTGCAATAATTCATCTGTGAAACACATGCAAAAGTTGAGGCTGAAAACAACTTGGCACTGATCAATTCATCACGTTTTTTATTGAGTACATATTAAGGCTGGCTCTGTGTACAGCCCTTGAATATAAAGATGTATAGGATAGATAGCCAAATGTAGTAACATATGGGCAGTGCAGGAGCACCTAGGTGACTCAGTCATGTAAGCCTCTGATTTGATTTCAGCTCTGGTCATGATTTCAGGGTTTTGGGATCGAGCCCCATGTCAGGCTCTGCACTCAGTGTGGTGTCTGCTTGAGATTCTCTCCCTCCCTCTCTGCCCCTCTCTTCACTTGTGCTGGTTCTCTGTCTTTGTCTCTCAAATAAATAAATAAATAAATAAATAAATAAATAAATGAAATCTTGGGGAGGAAAAGTATATGGGCAGTGCTATTACGCACAAGTATTGAATGAGTATGTAATAAGAGAAGGACCCAACATGATGATTAAGAGTGGACTCTGGTGCTCTTTGTGACCCTGGGTCTTTGTGACCCTATTTAGGTAAATTTTTCTTATCTTTTCTGGCTCTTAGTTTCTTCATCTGTAAAATAGAGAGAATAATTGCTGTGAGGACCAAGTGAGCTAATCCACATAAAGCATTTGAAATAGTGCCAAGTGTTCACTATGGCTATCATAATTCTGTACTAGTTCCCAGATCATAAAGAAAATGTGTGAGGTCACCTATGATTCCTCTTGGGCACAGCAAAGAAGGAATATTAGAGAAAAGGAAGTAATTCCCTAGCTGAGTCTTAAAAGGTGAGCAAGGCAGGCAGACAAGACAGCAATAGCATGATAAGCAAACAAAACAGTGTGTGCAAAGGCTCTGAGGCACATAGGAACAAGGCATCCTAGAACTGTAGGTATCTTGCATTTGCTTGGATTATAGGTTTCTTGTGGTGACTTTTGGCAATGTGACTATGAAAGTAAGCAGAGGCTGGATTCCTAAGGGCTTAATGTGCCTTGCTAAAGGGTGTTAATATTAGGTAGGATGTCTTTTGCTAATGGTTGAATACCCACCTCAAAAAGACTTGGTAAAAATGGCATGAATAGTAACTGTAACTGAAAAGTCCCAGGGAAGCCTGGCTATAGGCATGTCTAATGTTCGAAAGGAGACTCTCTTTATCTCTGTCCTTACTCCTCCTGTGTGTGGCTCCATTTCAAATGGAATTATGGTCTGTGATGGTAGAATAGCTTGTGGAGTCTCACAGGCTCAAGTCCAATGGGAAAGAATGAGACTCTCTTCTAGAGAAGTCCTAGTAAAGTCTCAGTCTCTAATTGAGTCACCTGAATCAATTATATTGGTGAGTGCAATGCTATGCTCTGATTGTTCAGGCCAGTGATTTACATAGTATCGGAGTCAATTCCTTTTAGAAGCTCAAAGATTTAGCATGTAAAGGAGGGTGGTCCTTCAGAAGGAAATCAGGTATGAATACCAGAAAAAGGATATGGAATGAATACCAGATAACAAAGTCTCCAAAAGTTCCTGGCCCCTTTCATACTGCAGGGATTGGAGGGCCATTGTTGGTCTTTAAACTGTGGATTGACATGATCATAACTGTAATTGGAGAGAATGTATTGGAGGGTTGTGGCTGGAGGCAGAGGGTCAGTTAGAAAGTTTTTACTCATCTGGGGAAGTAACGATGAGTGTAAGAATGAAACCTCGACATTGGGGATGGAAAGATGTGATGACTCAGAACTGTATGTGTAAGAGCTGGAAACATTAAGGAATTTATACTGAATAAAATTCAGTGGGAAGGGGAAGAACAACATCAACAATGTCCCTTAGGTTTGGCTTTGGTGACAGGTGGGGTATGGATGTTGTTTGTTGGAAGTGGAGGCTACAGAAGGTGAGAGAGTAGAAGGTATCAGACAACACGTTAGTCAATTTCTGAAATATTTTTATGTCCATGATCTGTTTTCACAGACTGGCACAGAAGAAGTATATTCAAAGTTTATAGAACCTTCTTATCACTGCAAACAACATCATTCACAATGACGAATGACCCGGGAATGCCCTTTTGCATGCACAGGTACAAGGAAACAGACATGTCCCGAAAGTGTGCTACACAGGCACACACATGTTTTGTGCTGTTCTCACTTTTTAAAAATTTGTTTTGCCCTTTTATTCTCACCTGATTCTGACTAATGCATTCTTTCTATGTTTTATCTGTCTTTGCAAGTGACTCTAAATCCTTTCTGGAACAAGATGTTATATAGTTAATAAATCTCTCTTAATACATATTCATTACAAGTCAGCTCTCACAAAGCATGATTGGAATGAGACTTAGAATTCTTTTTTTTAAACCCAAATCAGTCTTCCATTATTTTTTTACGCAAATACCCATAAATGTGGATAAATGCCATCTGTCATTTCTTTTTTAAGGAATAAAAGATACCTATGTTTGCTTAAGGAGTTTATTCTTTTATTACCAAAATAGTCTTTCCTTTCCCACTTTAGGTCTCTGGTCCCCATCACCAGCCCACCAGATATTTCAAAATAAAATTCATCTTTGGGCCTAGGACCAGCTGAAGAAGTGCGAGTTTAAAAAAGCTACTCAAAATAGGCTTTGTAATGAAAGAAACATTTAAAAGGTAAGTAAACAATGTCCACAAAATGAATGCATGAATGGATCGCAATCAGAAAAAAAAAATTAAATTACACAATAATTTTGTGGGTCATGATTTTCTACAATAAATCCTTTTTTTCCAGTTTCTCCAGCAAATCCCATGGTCTTCAAAGGGCCCATATTTTCATGTTCCTCAGATGAGCTTCTGCTGTTGGCTGTTTTTTACACTCTGTAACCTGGCCTTCCAGGTCCAGCTGTTATGTCATAGCAGGTGACTATTCCAAACCACCTTTGCTTTCTCTTCTTCTCTACTTTCATTGCTCTTGGCCTTCCAGATCTGTGTCCTGACTCTGGAGGAGAGCAACCAATGGGCAAAACATGGCATGCAGGAGAAGATGTTGGGAAGTAGGTCTGCCAATGGGAGAAGCAGGCATTGCCCTTACACATTGCTGCTTGATCACTGCCAGTGTCATCTCTGATCACAGCAGCCCCCAGCTCTGGGACACACAGGGACCCCAAGGTTCCTCATAACTGAGGTCCACATTTGTCAGGTTGACATTTGGGTCTCTTCTGGGTCTGTGTTCTTACTTTCGTGCTTTGTCCCCATTCTTACCTCTCTCCCTACCTTGGCCCTTCTATGTCCCAGCTACCTCAGAAAGTGCAAGGGGCAGAAGAGATTTCCCAAGCCCTCTTCTCTCACCCCCCAATTTGAGAGTAAACATGTCCCCCTCAGCATTTCTTCCAGAGCATTTGTCTCTATGTCCAGTTTAGCACTTAGCATGTTTTAGTCTGCTCATTTCCAGAATTCTTGGTATTTTGTGTATGTGTGTATGTGTGTGCATGTCATTTCCTTTCTCATGTCCTTGGAAATTGGGTGGCAGGGGCTGGGCCGTGTTCACCTTGGTGTTCCTCCACCATCACAGAATCCTGTGGTGACTCACACAGAGGAAGCATAAAAAAAGCTTATCAAATAAATGAGCCAAGAGAGAACACATGGAAGGAGGAGCAGAAGCCACCAAAAAGGAAGAGAGTAAGGGGGCAGCAGATGGGAGAGAATCCTGACTGGGATGGAATGGTGAAGAACTGTGCTGCAGTAGGGAACCAGACACTCACCCCGAGAGACCGCGGGACTGTGGGAACTGTGAGGCTTGGAAGGGACAGTTATTTGTTCAGACATCTGGCTTCTCTTCATCTTCCTCCCGTTCACCCCCATCAACACATGATAAATCAGTGAACATATACTTCACTTTACTTGAATTCCATACTTTGGAGATCTATAAGAAATAATTCCTCCTGACAATGTAAAGTAGTGCCCTCATTCTTGCACAAGCTAAGAGGAATAATAATTGTCTTGGGAAACTGACAGGCTAAAGGATTTAGGAGAATGCTCTCCAGACTGATCTCAGTAACTTGTGTCTCTTCATTTACATTATTCCTCTCGGGCCCCCTCTATCTCTTAGATTTTTACCCCTTCCAATGGCAAATACCAGTGGTGTTATGAGGGTGAGATGGGGTGAATGCAGCTGCTGAATTCATGTTTTCTTTGTATTCCTCCCACCTCCTTAAATACACACAACTTGGAATGCTTAGCGTTTTTCCATGTGTGAAAGTTTCTCTGTCTCCCTTCTCCAGGATAGAGCAGCTCCTATGTGCATCCAGCTTCGAGTCAGTCTGTCAGGGCTCATCTCACTGAATTGTGACAGTATGCTCATCACACACCAGCCTGTATGAAGGTAGAGACTTTGTTTTAACTCACTATTAAATCTGACCCACCACCACTGTGTCTGGGTTACACAGGCCTACTAAAGAGTTGTGAGCGAATACATACACAAGCGTGAAGGAACAAATAACAAAACAGAGGAAATTAGTGCTTCACTTTAGCTTGCCAGAAATTACTCAGTATCTCTTACCTTTAGTTTTGACTTTTGAGAATCGTTAAAGGCTTCGTCTCGGGTGTTATGATTCTCTTAAACAGCAAGCAAATATGCAATTTTATGAAGATTTAATGAGACAGTATCATTGCCAGCTGATTTTATCACTCAGGGAGTTTAATAGAAAATTTGTTAACATTGTCTTTAATTTGTTTAAATATTTATGAACATTGCTTTCGAGAGGATTCTTATCTGGGGTTATTGTTTTATAGAATTCATTTTGGTGTGCTTTCAACCATTTGGTGGTTGATATTGCTTTAATAGATGCTGCTAGAATTCTCTGTAAGTGCTTTGGAATCTGAGTGGGAGTCTCTTTGGATTTCATTTCTGCTTGCTCCACCTTCCAAGGCCCCGGATTAAATCAAAGTGTCTGCCATAAGGATCTTGGAACATTCAGGACATGAGTCCTAATCACAGCTCATCATCTTCAGATATGGAATCTAGATAATCTGTGTCAACATATAGGAGAAATCCGGAGAACAAGCTGTCTGCCCAACCTGGGTCTGAGAAGAGGCCGTTCTGGTCAGTGAAGAAGATCTCCAGCCACACTTCATCTTCTGGCTGCAGATAGATGACCGTGGACCCGGAAGCGACGTCATGGTTCCCTGTGTTGGCGTCGAATGTCTTTATCTTGTACTGCCCGTTGTGAACGAGCCCGATTGCCAGATGCTTATTTGCCAATGTGATATCATAAGAAAAGTAATAGATCCCTGGGAAGGCACAGATGAACTTCCCTGTGGCAGGGTTGTAGTGCTCTCCCTCATTGAAGAGGACCTTGTTAAATATAATTGGTAGCCTTTCTTCTGGGTAGCTGGTAGTGATGCCAACAGAAAAGGCAGATTTGAGCACAATGCTTCCGCATCTACAAACTCCAGGCAGCCCTGGGTCCCCTTGCTCTCCTCTGTCCCCCTTTGCTCCAGGAGGCCCAACTGGACCTACTTCTCCTTTTTCTCCCTCTGGTCCCATGGGTCCTTTCTTCCCAGTCTCTCCTTGGTCCCCTTTCTCTCCAACAAGGCCCAGTGGTCCAGTCTTACCTCTCAAACCTTTAAAAAGAATTTACAGTTTAATTGATAGTTCCTCCATATATACAGTCACAAACAGCATGCCCCACAAAGTGCCAGAACACCCTAGATGTGTCTCTCCAATCAACTTTCAAGAGTAAACTACTAAATACTAATGCATCTTTAAAAAAAAAATCACTGATGCATTAAAATGGAAATAGAAAAATTTCATCAGAATTTCAGGTTAGTGTTCCTGAGTACATGAGAAATCATTTAAATGCTATTTCAATGATGAATCATCTGCAATGAAATCAGTCACATACAGTATTTGTCACTACAGGAGAAATTCAGTGAGCATAATGATATTATTCCCCAGAGTGGGGTCATAGGGGCAGACAGAACCAGATGAATCCTTCAAGGCTATTTTGTCTTATGCCCCATTCCACTTCTATCGGTATTAATAATACAAGAATTAATGAAGATTAGATTAGCTCATATTTATTCAACATTTACTATGTACCAGGGACAGCACTTTATTCACAGACATTGTCTTCTTTAGGCCTTGCAACAACTTTATGAATTAGGAAATTACTATTGCTTCCCTTGCAGGTGGGGAGACTGAGCCACAGAGAAGTTTGTTTGTTCAAGGGAACAGGTAGTAAGTGATGGAGCTGTGACCTGAACTCATGCCTGCCTGACTCTGGAGCTTGAGCATCCCCCCAAGGCAGGTGCTGGAGTGTACATTGTAGAGTGCACCAGCATGTAGTGAGGGTTCAATATGCTACCATAACCAAACAACAGTGAGGGCCACCCCTATGCGGTAGTCCTTTTTTGGAGGAGAAAACTGAATCCCAGAGAGGGGAAGAAACTTGCTTCTGTAGCAAGGTTAAGACTGGAATCCAAGTCCTAGTGTAATGATGCTTCCCCTTCATCAAAGTGCCTCTTACCTTTGGGGCTGGAATCAAGAATCCTAAAGTCTGTTTGGCTTTGCAGCTAAATGGTTGTATCATTTTAGGCAAGTCCCTTAATTTCTCTGGGTCTCCTTATATATAGAAAAGACATAATATCTGTGAAAGGATTTCAACAAATTCAAAATCACCACAGTGAAATATTTTCTGTTTGTCTAAATCTTTATACCTACAGATCAACCACAGGCTAAATGCAGAGAAATTATGATCATTGGTTGAAAGGGATAAGCAACATCTATTCAATTTTTAAACCATATATATAATATATGTAATGTATATTACATATTATTTATATATTATATAAAATATATGTTATACATATGTTATATATATGTTATACATATATAATATATAATATGTATTATATTATATAAAATACTTAATTAAAATATAAATTAACAAAATATGAAATGTCATTTAATTTTTATGGTCAAATCCATTCCATAAATAATGCTTGTATAATGATACATCCTCAAAAATATCCAAATTATTGGTAATTTATCATGGCTTTTGTAGTCAGGGAAAATATATTATTGGTATACTGTGTAGTTATCTACATACTCTTTTAACTATGTATTTGTTCTCAGGAACTTTTATTAAGCTAAACCTTTTTATCTTAATAGTGCTCTGGTATCATTTATTTGAATATTAGATGTATATCAGTGCTTGAGCTTAATAATTTTTCAGTTATTTGGCAAATGTAGGAAAGAAATATTCTGAATAATGTAAATTTGGGGAGAATTAATGCTATACCCTTAAAATGTACAGTATTTTGTTTTAGTAATTTTGGGAAGAGGTTTTTTAACAATTTATGATGCACAGAAGAATCTAATCATGAATGAAACCCTTTTTTTGGTGACTGGGATCAGTGTTATTACTGATCATAGAACTGTCCTCAAGTTCTAGGTGGCTTTTGTTGTGAAGTTGAAATTCCACTGGTCCCAGCCAGAGTATAGTCTGTGTTTATTTCTTGAAATAGTCTGACCTTTGCTTCTTTTTGGTGGAATAAAATATGAATACTATCTTACTGTTGAATTTATTTGTGAATCGAGGACCACAACTTCAAATTGTTATTTTTATTTTCAATAGGAGCTTAACTTCTGCTGTCTCCCTGAGTGACCTTTGATATATCAATAAAAAAACTTTTTGGCATCAACAACAATTTCAACTATTATGTACTCCAATCCTCCTGCTTCTGTGACTTTGGGCAAGTCGCTTCTTGTCTTTCCAATGCTCCATTTGTAATATGAAGCATTGGATTTAAGTCCAATCTCAGTGTTTGGATTTTCTATGGCTATTGAATTAGATAATCAGGGATTAGCTATAATAACTTGAAGTAATTCTTCCTGTTTGCATGAAGGATTTGCACCTGTGCTAAGGACCAATTAATGAATAATGGAAAGAAGGGACACATCACTCTTCCCCTTCCTATTCAGGCATATACTTGGGTGGAGAGGAGAATTAATGGAGTAGTGGTTAGTCTACGCTTAGGTACTGACACTTGGAGAAAGGAATTCTTAGTTCTCTAGGAAATGGGCTTACAAAGATTTCTTCTTCAGTACTATTTCTTTCTCCAATCCATCTATCCATCCATCCGTCCATCCATCCATCCATCCATCCATGGATTTATATGTGCATGTATATATACATCTAAACCATGTAATATTTTTTGACTATCCACTACATGCTAGGCACTACACAAGGGGCTGAGTGGGACCTTGACATGAATGACACCCGTCCCACCCTCAAGTTAGCTGTTACTATGTATTATACTGTGATCTGCAAATATGTTCATGGATATCTAAAGCCATTTAATAAAGTAGAATGATCTGTTTCATGAGCTGGTTCTAGTGTTATTTGAAGATATCTATAGGGATGTGCATTCAGATTAAATTAACTTGCAATATTAGGCTATAAGACTAATTGCTATAGACCAGTGAGGGAGGCAGATATTTTTAAAAGAAAATTTCTAATTTGGTATAATAAGTTCTGTGCTTGTGATTTAAGGTAAAGAAGTTGGACAAAACTATGCTTGATTTTGCTTGCCCTTGATTGGTTGCATGTGATGGGGATGTTTACCATGAGTATATGAATGAGAAGACATATGTGGTATCATTCGAGGGGACAGAAGAATCAAAGGACACATTGTGTCCAGTTTCAGCTGCATCAAAAGCTTGTCCCCAAAGCCCCAGAGCTCCATTTCTATTGTTCGTAAATGGGGTGTGTTTTTCTTCATTGAACACACAGAATTCCTAACTTTCTTGGCTCTTACATATCCTTATATGTGTATTTGTGTATATTGGATTTAAGTCATCTCAGGTTGGGGAAGTCATTTTATTTGTGAATCTCAATGTTTTCACTGTAACATTGTAATTGTTGATGGTAATGATTTCTAACAGGGTTATGGTAGATGTTAAGTACTAAATGTAAAATTCCTGACACAGTAAGTTCTTAATAAATGGCTACAATGATGATGATGAATATTGTAATTATATGTTTCTATATTGGCCTCCCACATCCCCATGTTTGTTTGTCAAGGCAAGGACAATGTCATATTCATGTTTGTGTTCTCATTGTCTACAACAGTAGTAGGGGACAAATTTATACTGCCCACCAAGAGGTATTTGGCAATGTCTGGGGACATTTGTGTTGTCATGGGTGGTGAGGTTACCACTGGCATCTAGTGGGATGCTTCTAAGTGTCCTACAATGCTAGGAGAGCCATCCCACAGTAGCTCATTATTTGGCCCCAAATGTCATTAGGGTGGAGGTTGAGAAACACTGGTCTAGAATAATACCAGATAGCAATATATACACAAGAACCTTGCTGAAGAATAAAGCATGGGTAGATAGATGACTAAGCTGGCCTTGTATATTTAAAATTGTAGCAATTATGAACATTCAGTTTAATCTGAATGCATACCCGTATACCTATTTTTAAATGACATTAGAACTACCTCATGAAACCCATCACTCATTTCTGGTTTATTATATGACTTTGGATATTCAGGAACTTAACTATGACTCATGTTTGTGGAGCACTGTGTGATATGTAACAACAGCTAACATTTCCTAAGTGCCTACCACACGACAGCTTTTCTACTAAGTGTTTTATATGTATTATTGCACTTAATCATCACAATCATCCCTACTACTCCCAGGTTACAAATGAGGGAACTGAGGCTCAAAGTAGCTATTTGCCTAAGGGTGCTAAGTTAGTAATGGAAGGAGCCAAGATTTGAGCCTAAATCCAACTGACTCCATTGCCTGCTTGTATAAACACTACATTATTGCTTCCAGACATAGTAAACTAAAAGGATTGGTCATATGTAACTCTGATCCTGGTGTTCTTACAGGATTTCAAGGCTATTCGTGATCATAACACAATAAGTTGTATTCATAAGTGTTACCATAGATAAGCTGTTGAACATTTACGTAAAGATTTTTTATCTAATATTGAACAATACCCATACACGTTTGGTAGCAATTGGTTTTCCAAGTATTTTCTGCACAGCAAATACAGAAATGAGTTATTATCTGGTAACTTGCATATATATTATGCTATTGTTTTATGTAACATCAGTAAATCAGCTGCAATAACTAGATAGAGACCTGTTTCTTAGAATGGATTAACTTTTCTCTTCCTATCTTTCATACTAGACTTTACACTCAGAAACTTGTTTTCAAAGATTGATGCCAAATCACTTCCTCTTTAGAGGAATTTCAATTTGGTTTACTCTGAAGGATTGCAGAGTCTGGCAATCTTCCTGGGCTAACTTACTTGTGGGGGGAAAAAGTAAAAATTACTGAAGTAGTAGAGGGCAATGGTGTTGCCATCAAGAGCTGTAAGAATCTACTTTTTTAGCTGTTACAGGATAGGTGGGGAAGAGATGAACCAGAAAGGGTGGGCTATATACTGCTATTGTCATTTCATCTCTGAAAAGTAAAATCTAGAAGTCCTTCATGTGACTTTGCTCTGGATATTAGCACAGAGCAGGATGGTACCTGTGCTTTTGGTTACTGATTCCTGCTTCTGCTTCGACTGTCCATTTCCCTTCCTTGTCCATCTGTCTGCTATCTATCCATGCCCTTGCACACCCAGACATTGCCTGCTAGCTGTGATCGCCCTGTGGTCTCAGGCATCAGTGTTTGAATCCAGCTCTGCCGGTCACTAGTAGTGAACTTCCGTCTTCAGTAATTAATTTAACCATGCTATTGCTCTGTGTTCTCATCTGTAAAATGGGATAACTGAAAAAGTTGTCATTACAATAAAATATGGTTGCAGGTAAAGAGTTTCAAGCAGTATCCAAAGCATAGAAAGGGCTCAATATTAATTACGATTAAAGAAGGTGAAGTAGAGAAAGGATTTCAGGAGCAATTCTCATTAGAAAAGGCAATAAAGAAAGGAAACAGTTTAAGGTGGCATGCTCATTTATTTATTTATTTATTTATTTAAAAAGATTTAGTAATTTATTTTAGAGAGAGAGAGAGAGAGAGAGCACATGAGCACCAGTGGGGGGAGGAGCAAAGGGAGAAGAGAGAAAAATCCCAAGCAGACTCCCCACTGAGCGCAGACCAGGGGATTTTAGGGAACTTCATTGTTCATTACCTGCAGCTCCCTTTTCACCTTTCTCTCCTTTCCTGCCGTCTCTACCATCTCGTCCTGGAAGGCCGATCCGACCATGGGGCCCTGGGGAACCATTTGCTCCAGGCGGTCCTGGAGGTCCTGGTAAGCCAGGGATGCTACAGATATATCTTGGGGAGTAGCTCTCTCCTTTGAACTGATTACCCCGAGGCTGTCCACTGGCACAAATGGCAAAACTTGTAACATAGAGCAAGATAAACATCTTTGGCTCTGGAAAAGAAACACAGGGACATAAATGCACCCACTCAGGTGGAAGTTTTGGCATAAATGAACATGGGAATGGGCATCGGCAACCCCTCACTTCAGTGCTTACCTTTCCATGCATGTATAAAACCCAGTTTACTCTCATAATTCCCTTGGAAACTATTAACACATTACTTATAGAGAGTTCTCAGTGCCCCGCAGAAGGATTGGTGGAGATGAAGGATTGATTTAAACAATTTCAAAATAAAGCCACTTGTATTTTTTTCCTGTGGGGTCAATGATGGAATTTGCAAAAGAACACTTTCTTTTTGCAAAAATAATGCATTATTTTTAGAAAATTAGAAATATATATGAATAAGATCAAGATTAACGTTCTCACCACTAGAGATAATTATAGTTAACATTTTGATACACACATCCTTCTGGTCTGTGTTGTGGAGAAAAGTGATATTATGCCATTCTTGTATTTTTTTCAACTTTTTTCACTTAACAGTATATCAGGAGCATCTTCCTGTCTCAAAAATTATTCATAACATTAAAAAAGATGCATTTTCCTCTACTTTCCTTTATATACATGATTCTCCATTGTAGATATTTCCTTCCAGTTTTCTGCCAACATAAACCCCATGCTAGACATTGGTATATCTAGTCTTTGCATGCATCCATGATCATTTCTTTAGAATTTACAGGCTTTTTAAAGCAGGAGAAAAGAAGTGTCATTCTCAGAAAAACATATTTTTCACTTGATAATCATGTGTAAAACCAATTAGTGTTAATTGAAGTACTGTGCATGTCCTGCAAGGGGGATTCTCAAACTTTAATTTAAAACCTGCAGGATACAATGCCCTGGTGAACCATTAAGTCATTAACACCAAGGCTCAATTAAAGAGCTGAGTGAAATTAAACCATGCATGGTGCCACGTGCTTCTAGGGAAGCAGACAACTGGTCTCTTCAGCTATGATTTAGTAGGACTTTGTTTTTCCCTCCAAAAATAGGATCCTGAACATGATGGATCATTTGTTAGCATGAAATTTGGCATATAAGCTGAGGGGTGGGCAGTATAGGCTGGGACGCCTGATTTTCTAGGCTCAATGGTCCTTAAGATTAGTAGCTTCTTGGATGGACAATGCATACACATGGTTTTGGGGAGGTGTAAATGAATAGTTCCTGGATAGTAGTATCCAATAGTTTTGGATAGTTTTGGTCCTGTGCTTTAATAAGAAATCTCAACAACGCTTGATGTACATGCCTGGCATATACTCGCCCAAAGCCAATAACGTTAAAATGTGAAAAAAGCAATAGGATGGAGTTTCCTTGTTTTTTGACAGCCACATCAGAAAATTAACCAGGCACATGGTACCAGTTTTATAATACCTTTGGGGAAATTGCAACATCTTGGAATTAGACCTAGAAATTTGCCAGAGCATAGGAATGAGAGACTGAGAAAAACACAGTGTGCACATGTGGTTCAAAATAAATGTTTCCTAGAAATCTTGTTAGCGAAAAACTGAGGCAACTTACCCAAATATAGGCTCTCTTTCCTTGACCAAATCTCCATGTTGCCAGTGTCTCTTTCCCCACATGACCCCCCACCCCCAAATCCAGGAGAATATTTTTGCTGTGTACTGTCTGCTGTAATATAACACAAACTCAAAAGTACTGATCCCATTGCTCAACTGGGATTAAGGCACTTTCTGAGAAGCCCAGAGGATCTCATAAAGATACGAGCCCTTTCAAGGGTGTTCCAGATGAAAGAAAATGAAAGAACATTCTATGCATACCCCTGCCATAGTTAAACTATAGTGATTAAATTGCTAGCTTTTTCTTGTAAAAAACTGATTAGAGGAGGTTTTGAGAAGGAATTTGAAAGAGAGGAACATGCTCATAGAAGTTACTCATAAAAAGGTGTTTAAAGAGACATGGAGGGGCACCTGGGTGGCTCGGTGGGTTAAAGCCTCTGCCTTCGGCTCAGGTCATGATTCCAGGGTCGTGGGATCGAGCCCTGAGTTGGGCTCTCTGCTTGGTGGGGAGCCTGCTTCCCTTCCTCTCTCTCTGCCTGCCTCTCTGCCTCCTTGTGATCTCTGTCTGTAAAATAAATAAATAAAATCTTAAAAAAAAAAGAGAGACATGGAATGGGATGCTGTGGCTGAGGTCAGGATTTGGTTCTATGAGGGATTTGAAATTATGTGGAGAGAAGACACTTTGGGCAGTGGCATCTCAGACACTGGTGGAGATGCTGAAAACACAAACATACCCATAGTTGGGTATTAGTTTATCAAGAAGCTTGTGGTAAGCTTCCAGGTTATGGTGGGTAGAAGAAGGAGAAATTTTAAAGATCTGCTTGGAAGGATAGTAGTATTTCCAACCACCAAGAAAAAGCTGCTCTAAGAAGGTAAAAATTAACACAATCTAAAAAGATGCATTCATTGAACAAATGGTTTGCCTTTCATTGACAAATGCATTAGGATATTATTTATTTATTTATTTATTTATTTTTATTATAATGTTCAATTAGCCAGCATATAGCACATCATTAATTTTTGATGCAGTGTTCAATGATTCATTAGTTGCATGTAACACCCAGTGCTCATCACTACACATGTCCTCATTAATACCCATCACCTGGTTACCCCATTCCTCAACCCTCTCCCTTCTGTAACCTTCAGTTTGGTTCCTGAGTTCAGAGTCTCTCATGGGTTGTCTCCCTCTTTGATTTCTTCCCACTCAGTTGTCTGTGCTATAGTCTAAATGCTAGATGCATCCCCAGTTAGAATATAATCTTTTTAAATTTATATAGAAAGAGGTGGGGCAGAGAGGAGGGAAAATAATCTTAAACAGGCTTGATGCTCAGGGCAGGGCTCCATCTCATGACCCTGAGATCATGACCCAAGCTGAAATCAAGAGTCGGACACAACTGACTGAGCCACCCAGGCACTGGCAGATGCCCTCTGTCCTACCCAGTTAGAATTTTTGAAAGGCATTCAAAATGATTACTCATTAACAATCCTCATTGGAACTGATGAAAAACATGATGTGGTGCCTGATGCACGATGACAGCATGATGGTAAGTGACCGCTCAAGTCTTGGGACTCAATTTACTATGATAACAAAGGAGTGTAGGGTATAATGGAAAACTACAGTGGCATCACCCTGCACTAGTTCTTCATTTTACTTAGAAGTCAAAAACCTCATAGTACATGGTCTTCAAGGCTCTACTGGATTGGGCACCCACCTTCCTTACTTCTCTGAAATCATCTTCCTCTACTCTCCTTCCCACTCTCCAGCTCCAGTCACTATGAATTCCTTGGTATTTCTCAGTGACACCAGGAATGTTCTGCCTTAGGGCATTCATACTGTTTCTTCTGTCTAGAACTTTCTGCCCCAAGACATCTACATGTCTCACTCTCTTATCTCCCTTTCTTTTTTTTTTTTTAATTTTTAAAAAGATTTGTATTTATTTATTTGACAGAGAGAGAGATTACAAGTAGGCAGAGAGGCAGGCAGAAAGAGAGGGGGAAGCAAGCTCCCCGCTGAGCAGAGAACCTGATGCAGGGATCGATTCTAGGACCCCAAGACCATGACCTGAGCAGAAGGCAGAGGCTTAACCCACTGAGCCACCCAGGCACCCCTCTCATCTCCCTTTCTGAGTCTTCTCAAATACCACCCTCTCCCTGAAGCCAATTCTTTTTTTTTTTATTTAATTTTATTTTTTCAGTGTTCCAAGATTCATTGTTTATGCACCGCACCCAGTGCTCCGTGCAATACGTGCCCTCCTTAATACGCACCACCAGGTTCATCCAACCCCCCACTTCCCTCCCCTCCAAAACTCTCAGTTTGTTTCTCAGAGTCCACAGTCTCTCATGGTTTGTTTCCCCCTCCGATTTCCCTCAATTCACTTTTCTTTTCCTTTTCCTAATGTCCTCTGTGTTATTCCTTATGCTCCACAAAGTAAGTGAAACCATATGATAATTGACTCTCTTTGCTTGACTTATTTCAGTCAGAAATCTCTTCCAGTCCCATCCATGTTGATACAAAAGTTGGGTATTCATCCTTTCTGATGGAGGCATAATATTCCATTGTAAATCTTACACTGTATTTAACATTGCAATAGACTTTCATACATCCTGACACTCCCTCATTCTGCTCTACTGTTTTCTCTTCTTTGTACTCACCACCTCTAACTCACTAGATTATTATTACCTTTATTATGCTTTAAAAATATTGTTTATCACCAATCTGATAGAATGTAATCTCCATGACGGTCAGGGACTTTGTCTTAGTCATTGACTTCTACAACCATCTAGAATAGAGTTTGGCACAAAAAAAGCCTCAGGTTGTGGTCAAGGAAGGATATATTTTGGGGGGCCAGGTGTTAGTTTTATGAAAAACAAAATGAAGCAGAGAGAATGGACTGTGAGAATATTACAAGGGAAAGAAAAAAGAGAGACTTAAGGAAATATTCTGGAGATCTGTGGGTCCCTTTCACCATGTTTGAAAAATACAAACAAAAGACTTGAATTGTTTTAATTTTGCATACTCTAGAGTATTTAGAAATACTTTAAATATTTACTTTTTTTGGTATAGACAGAACATGCACATTTATAAAAAGTAAATCCCTTCTCCCTCCTCCCAGTCTTACAGACATGTACTTTCCCTTTCTAGAGGCAATCATTGTTGCTAGTTTGTTGTGTGTTCTTCTTCTCCATATTTTTGGCACACTATATGCAACTTTTTGTATCTAGACTTTTTGTATCTAGACTTTTCAGGTAGCTAAGAGATTTTCTCATATATATATGTATGTGTATATATGTGTGTATATACACACACATATATATATCTTAAATCTATAAATATATTTATAGATTTAATATGTATATTTAATATTGATATATTTAAAATATATAAATAAATATACTCTTTTTATATATTGCTTGTACATTATCTTTTATTTTTTTAAAAGATTTTATTTATTTATTTGCCAGAGAGAGAGAAAATGAGCAAGCATAAAGAGAACAGCAGGCAGAGAGAGAAGAAGGCTCTCTGCTGAGCAAGGAGCCTGATGTGGGTCACAATCCCAGGACCCTGGGACCACGACTCGAGCCAAAGGCAGATGCTTAACTGACTAAGCCATGCAGGCATCCCTGTACATAGTTTATGACATTAACAACAAATAGCTTTCCCAGTTTGCCTTTTCATTTTCTTCAATGCATTTAAAAATATTTTATCACAAAAACATTCTTGGGGCACCTTGGGTGTCAGTCGGTTAAGCGTCTGCCTTTGTTTAGGTTATGATCCCAGGGTCCTGGGATTAAGCCCCATTGTGGCTCCCTCTCCCTCTTCCTCTGCCCTTCCCTGGCCAGCTAATGCTCTCTCTTATGCTCTCTCTCTCTCAAATAAATAAATAAAATCTTAAAAAAGCCCCCAACATTCTTGAAGTTCAATTTATTATTTTGAAAAGGCCTTCCTCACTTCAAGATAATAAAAAGATTTCTCCCACTTTCAGTTCTTTTGTTGTTTCATTTGTTCACATTTAATATTTGACCCATTAGAATGTTTCTTTCTTTTTCTTTTTCAGTTGTAGGTTTATTTATTTATATTAGAGAGAGAGAGAGAGAGAGAAAGAGAGAGAGAAGTGGGGAAGGGGCAGAGGGAGAGGGGGAGAGAATCTTAAACAGACTCTGCACTGAGCGTGGAGCCCAACACAGGGTTCTGTCTCACCACCCTGAGATCATGACCAGGGCTGAAACCAAGAGTTGGGTGCTTAACTGACTGCCACACCAGTGCTTCTAGAATGTTTCTGATAACAAGTGTGAGATAGGGATCCAACTGTATATTTTCAGCACTCTATATTGAAAAATCTATCTTTCACCCACTTTCCCACTGGTTTGCAGTGAACTTGGTTATTTTGGCTGGTGCTGAACTCTGCAGGTCATGGCTTTATAAACATTACAATATTTTCTATAACTTTATTGAGATTTAACTTACACACCATAAATCTGACCAATTTGAAGTATACAACTCAATGTACGCTATAATCCAATTTTAGATCATTTTCAAAGCTACAAAAAAACCCTCATACACTTTTGCAGTCACACTCCTTACATAAAATATTTTGAAAGATTGCATTGAATATGCAAATTTATGTAGAATATGTGCTAAAATGTATTTTTTTCAACATCACGCTCCTTTGGAGTGAGAAAATCAAAGCTCTGGAAATATTGTTAATCTTGAACAGATCTGTCCTGGGATGTTAATGCATCCTATTTTTCTATAGGGATTACAGTAACAGGTTTTTAGTTTTTTAAACGTCTATTTACTTCATGGTAATTTAGATTTCACAGCCTTTATGTTAAAGTGTATTTTGAATCTGTAAAGCATGAATGTAGTATGTAGTGTTTTGTAAGATATTTAGTGATAGAACTCTTTGTTCTTGCTAAACTAGTAATAAAAAATACTTGGAGAAATACTGAATAAATCACTGCAAAAATTGAAATTTTAGACAATATGCCCACAGATGAGATTCTTTCTTTTTTAAAAAATAAATTAAATCCATGTATATACAGTCAGTTAATATTTGACAAGGAAGCCCAGAATACTTCTTTCATGGGAAAAAATAGTCTCTTCAATAAAATGATGTTGGAACAATGATATTTACGTACAAAAGAATGAAATTGGATCTCTAACTTACATCCCTCAAAAAATCAACTTGAAATGGATTAAAGACTTGAATATAAGACCTGAAACCATAAAACCTCTAGGAAAAAACAGGGGAAAATATCCTTGACTTTGGTCTTGGCAACAGTATTTTTGGATATGACACCAAATCACAAGCAACAAAAGCAAAAACAAACAAGTGGGACTACACCCAACTAAAAACTTCTGCATAGGAAAAGAAACATTCAACAAAATGAAAAAGCAATGTACAGAATGAGAGAAAAAAACTGAAAAGCATGTATCAAGTAGGAGGTTAATATTCAAAATGTAAAAGGAACTCATACAACTCAGCAGGAAAAACCAAATAATCTGATTAAAAACGGACAAAGGATCTGAATAGACATTATCCCAAAGAAAACATACAAATGGCCAACAGGTACATGAAAAGATACTCAATATCATTAGTCATCAGTGGAGTACAAATCACAAAAGCACAATGAGATATCACCTTACATCTGTCAGAATGGCTATCAGCAAAAAGAAGGGATAACAAGTTTTGCTGAGGATATGGAGAAAAGGGAATCTTTGTGCACTGCTGGTGAGAATGTAAATTGATATAGCCATTATGGAAAACAATATGGAGATTTCTCAAAAAATTAAAAACAAAACTACCACATGATCCAGGAACCCCACTTCTGCATATATATCCAAAGGAAATGAAAACAGGATATCAAAAAGCTGTCTGTACTCCCACATTCATTGCAGCATTATTCATAGCCATGACATGGAAGCAAACTAAATGTCCACTGACAAATGAATAAGGAAAATGTGGCATATATACAATGGAATATTATTCAGCCATAAAAAGAAGGAAATCCTGCCATTTGTGACATCATGGATGAACCTTGAAAGCATTATACTGTGCGAAATAAGTCAGAGAAAGACAAATACTCTATGATCTAACTTCTATCTGTAATCCCAAACACTGAACTCACAGAAACAGAGAGTAGAATGGTGGTTGTCAGGGGCTGGAGGGTGGGGGAAATGGGGATATGTTGGTGAAATAATATAAACTCCACCTATAAACTGAACAAGTTTTGGGGACCTAATGTGCAGCATGGTGCCTATAATTAACAATACTGTCTTTGTATATTTGAAAGAGAATAGATTTTACTGCAGGTGATTATGACACACGATAAATGCTTTTACTGCACACAAAAAAGTGATAATTATGAGAGGTGATGGATGGTATTAACTAATCTTCCTGTAATAATAATAATAATAAATTAATAATAATAATAAAAAATAATAAATTAATTCCTCAAAAATGTAAGCCAGAATTACCATATGATCCAGCAGTTGCACTTAAAAGAAGTGAAGACAGGCACTCAGATATTTGTACATCCATGCTCATAGCAACAGTCTTCACAAGAGCCATCAACAGATGAATGGATGAACACGATATTCCATACAATGGAATATTATTCAACCATTAAAAGGAAGGGAATTTTGACCCATGTTACAACATGGAGGAATCTGAGAACTTTATGCTAAGTGAAATAGACCAGTCACAAAAGGACAAATACTCTATGATTTTTACCTATAGATGCATCTAGAATAGTCAAGATCATAGAGACAGAAAGTCAAATGGTGGTTGCCAGGGGCTGGGGAGTAGGGTGGGGGGTTCATGTTTAAGGAATATGAAGTTTTGGTTGGTGAGAATGAGAAAGTTTTGGAGATGCATGGTGGTGTGATGGTTGTAAAAGTGTGTGAGTATATTTGCTGCCCCAGAACTAAATGCTTCAAAATGGTGAAGTGTATTTGTTATCTGTTTCCCTACAATACAAAATACCAAGTGAAAAAAACAATATGAGTTGGGATGTAGGGAACCTACTAGTATTTTTATGACTGTGCCGGGTGTTCTAAAACATCGCTTACTTCATCCTACACCACTTTTGTGCAATAGGTGACATTATCTTCATTTTAAAGATAAGAAAATTGAGTCTCCGAGGACTCACGTCCACACAGCCATACAACTGGCACAGGCAGGATTTGAACTGAGCTCTTTTTGTCTCCAAACACTCGAGTTTTCTCCTACGTTGTGTGAGGGAAGCTGTAATATTGCTTCATGATGAAGGGCTGGACTCAATTATTAATTCGACTTGAGAATGTAGTCTGCCTGGAAATCATTAGGAAGAAGATAGGTAAGTAAGGGTGGCCAAAACACGACATATCCTTGGCCTGCAGAGGAAGAGATTTCACAACAGCAAGTTTTGTCCTTCTCTAGCTGCATTAGGAGTGGCTCTAGGCGTGAGCAAGACAGGGTGGGGACCCGAGGTGTCCACATTCCAGCTGCTTCTGTTGTGTTCCTCATCTCTGTCTTTGGGGCTCCAGTTTCTCTCCTCAGAACTGCCTCTCCTGTTGGCCATGGAACACCTTCCCTTCTGTCACTATGCAGTGAGCAGCACCTCATATCCATGTTGTGTTATGGCTATCTATTTAAATTGTTTTTTCTCCACCAAAATATTAACTCTGTGCCACCAGCATTTTTAGGACAATGACTGGTCTACAGCGGAGGGTCAACAAAGGTTGAATGAAGAAAATATTTATTCATCAATATTTCCTTAAAGAACAGCTTATGATTTACAAAGCTTTGCTGCTTTATGTAAAGTGCTATGACGGTACAAAGTAAAAAATGCTGACATTTGACAAACATTTTGTAGTCTACGGAGCAATGTTAAGTCCATATCCTCTTTCCAAAAGACCGTTTTGTGGTAGATTGGACAAGGAACAGATGTCTCAAGAAGGCAGGTAACTTGTCTATGGCCACACAGCTAGCGTCAGACCAGAGATTGGAACCCAGACCTTCAGTTTTATGGAATTTTCTAACAGCTGTCTGTTTAATAAACTCAGAAAGTTACCGTAATGAAAGGGGCCACTGCATCTACATTTGCCAAAGTTCTAAAAAAAGAGTAAACACCATACCTTGCTCTGGGTTGGTGGGTTGCTCCAGGATTCTAAATCCACAAGAGACTGAGGATCTTTCATGAGAGCTTCAGCGAAAAACTTGCTTTGGTACCAGACAGAAAAAGAGATCCAAGTTCTCAGAGGTTTCCAAATAGTTGTGCTAAAAATAATTCTTTCCTTTAGTCCCAAAGAGCTAGAGGCCCTGGAAGTCATTCATGGGGTGAGGCTCAATCAGGGGCCGGTCAAAATTACGGTTTTGTTTGAGATAAACCTTAAGCTCCTGCTTTCTTTGACTGGTACGTTTAGAGGTACGTTTAGAGGTTCCATCTCTGTGTGTCGTGGTCTCTTTTTCAGATTTGTTTACTCAAGTTTTTCCCTCTTCGTTTGTTTTCCACTGAGTGGAAGTTTCAGGAAAAAAATTACTCACTGACTGGAAATTAGTTGTTAACTTAGAGAAAAGAGTCATTTCCTATTTGAGAATTTTCAAGGTAGGATCTTCAAATTCTAGAGATTGAGTATTGTCTCATGGAACAAACAAGGAGAGGTGGTAAATATTCTTGGTAAATATGGTGGGAAAAGTGCCCCTCATCCTATGTGCTTTGAAATGGAAGAGGGTTATGAACACTGCACTGATCTTTTCTTTGTTCTCTGCTGAATGGGTAAATGATTGGGTATTTTTAGAAGACTGATATGTCTTTGTTACTATAGAGAAGTGATCATAACAACTCAAAAGGCAGAATGATTCTCCAAAGCCTGTGACTACTCATCTTCGATGCAATCAATTTCTTTGTTCCCTTGTGATACGTACTTCTCACATCTCCTTAGCAACAGCAATATATAATTCATGATGTCACTTATGGAAATTTGATGACTGAAAAACCTTGTTTTTATCTTGCTTTCCCCACCATTCTTCCCAAACATTTGAGAATGCTAATTGGAAGAAATATTTTCAAAGTTATCAAAGTGGGCACTGATGATAAATTTGACAAAGAAGATGAATGGGCTCCCCATCCTGCTAATCCTCATTTTGCCCTAGCTATCCACCTTCCTGTCTGGAGGAAATGGTCTTTTGAATTTTTGTCTGTCCAAAATATGGGTACTATCATAAGGTAGTAAAAACCATGCCTTGGGCCCTGAAGTGAGACAGTTTTTTGCTAAATTAGAGTAGGGTGCTTTTTTTTCCAAATGAGTAAATTTGACTTGTAGCACTGTGTTAGTGTAAGAGGTACAGTGTGTTACTTGATATACTTATATATTGTAATATGATTGTTGTTGTCATCGTATTACATAGTTATAATACAATAGTATTGTCTGTATTCACTATATTGTGCCTTAGATCTCTAGGACTTATTTACTGCTCGTTACAAGTTAGTACCCTTAAACACCTTCAGTTTTATCCCCCTCCTCCCCTGATACCACCATTTTATAGAGCATGATCTTAATCAGATGTCCCTGGGTTTGTCTTCTCATCCTCAAAATGAAATTGTATCTTTCATTATTTCTAAGTTCTCTCACAGTTCTAGTATTCCTCATCAAAGTGCTTGTGTTTGATGAGACGGAATTTGTAAAAATGCCACATCTACACATATGGGTAGAGATATGAGACACCTTGAAGGAGATATTTATTGAGAGAAGTCACTCAAGTGACTCTTTTAGTGTTGTGCATATAAGTAGGTACTTGGTAGTAGCTGAATGAAGGTTTTCCCTCCCAGGGATTTTTGGCTGGCGAGGTGTTGAGATTATTTGCTTAAAGCACACACGGTCTTCTAGAAGGAAGGAACCAAGGGTCCAATTCCTCTCCATGATGCAAATTTAAGGAAATCAGTCTTGGACTATAGGGTTGGTCTGGTCTAAGGCCTGTCATCAAGAAATCACAGAGTGGAACTGACCAGGAGGTAAGGCCTAAAGAATTTTGGGGTGGTGGCTTTGGTACAGTATATGAATGAGGCTGCAAGTTTGTCTGCTTTCAGTCATTCTGTCAGAGGAGATATCCTTGGGGGAACAGTGGTTAAACACACAATGGTGAATAAAAGGATTATTACATTGAAACTTAGTAAGAGGGTAATATTGGGGTCAGCAAGAGCATCCTCTACAAAAGCACCTCCTGGAATGTGCATGGCTAGTGTTCAATGGTGTCACCATTTGGTGACAGCTCAATCAATGGGAAAGGTGGACAACCAAAGGTTTTGTTTTGTATGTTTTACCTGCGTTGGAATTAGAAATGACTCCTTTGAACCAAGCAAACCCCTAGAATTCTTCGGTTATTCATGGAGGGGAGGATTGAGGTCTTAAGTAGTCTGCATGCTAATAAAAGCAAATGGGATCCTAACAATTCATTGAAAGAAAAGGACCACATTGAACTTAAATAGGCAAAGCAGGTCACTGGGGGTAAAATGCTTCCATTAGTTTAATACCAGTAGAACATAACACAACAACACTTTATCATGTGTAAGATTTGACTCTCTGACTTCAAGGAATCTCCCGATTCCCCATACTGAAGTGTTCTAAGAGGCTGAAGTAGAACACCAGTCCTTTCAAGCTTAACGTCAAGTGTTTCAGGCTTTGGATGTGTTCTTTGTTATTATAATGTGATAACTTCTTAATGGGCTTTTCTCATTCACTCTTTGAAATAGCACAATCTCTGTCAAAGAACTTAGAAATTGTTTCTTGACTTCCAAAAGAGACAGATGTATTCTTATATTACTGCCTTAACTTGGCAGAGTATTGATACAAATTATGGGTATTTATATTCACTCTTCTGTGTCATTCACAACTTCTTTAACTTCCCTTTAATGCTTGCTGATAAAGTTTCTTGTATTATTTAGGTACCACACTACTTTTTTCTGTTCTGCAATATTAGATTTTAAAAGTTATTTTTCATCTTAGATAACTCATAATCTGTAACTTCTCAGACATATTCTTCTCCACAAAGAGAACTAGCCTTTGAAATTGTCTCCTAGAGCATTCATAGCTCTGATGGGGCTAAAGCTCGTTAGTGACTATTTCACTCAGCTTTTTTGATGCTTTTTTAGAGACAATGGTGAAAGTGATGGATAAAAGAATATGCTGAAGGGAGTATTAGCTGAGAATAAAAAATCAGATTCTGTTTTTGCCCGACAGTCATGCCAAGGACAAGGTCGTCCTCTGCCTTTCCAATGCAGAGAAGTCTTTCCTCTCAGCTTGTGCTTTGGTTTTCCTGTAGCCTTAACTCACTTTTCAACTAAAGGCAATTCAATCTAGACAATCCTATCAATGTCCACAGAGCATCTAACAGTGTGTTGGTTCCGCTTTCAAAAAAAGCGTTCAGCCTTCTACACTGTTGATGGGAATGCAAGCTAGTGCAGCCACTCTGTTAAACAGTATGGAGGTTCCTCGAAAAGTTGAAAATAGAGCTACCCTATGACCCAGCAATTGCACTATTGTGTGTTTACCCTAAAGATACAAACGGGGTGATCCAAAGGAGCTTGTGCACCTGAATGCTTATAACAGCAATGTCCACAATAGCCAAACTATGGAAAGAGTCTAGATGTCCATCAACAGAAGAATGGATAAATAAGATGTGGTATAGATATACAACAGAATACTATGCAGTCATAAAAAAAAATGAAATCTTCCTATTTGCAATGATGTGGGTGGAACTAGAGGGTATTATGTTAAGTGAAATAAGTCAATCAGAGAAAGACAATTATCATATGATCTCACTGATATGAGGAATTTGAGAAACAAGACAGAGGATCATAGGGGAAGGGAGGGAATAATGAAACAAGATGAAACCAGAGAGGGAGATAAGCCATAAGAGACTCTTAATCTCAGGAAACAAAGTGAGGGTTGCTGGAGGGGAAGGGGGTGGAAGGTATGGGGTGGCTGGGTTATGGACATTGGGGAGGGTATGTGCTATGGTGAGTGCTGTGAAGTGTGTAAATCTGGCGATTCACAGACCTGTACCCCTGGGGCTAATAATACATTATATCTTTATAAAAATTAAAAAATTAAAAAAAAAGGTTAAGGTTCATTTGCAGTTTTGCTAAGTGGGTTTTTTTTTTTTTTTGGTGTAAATATTCCCATGATAGGGGTGCATGTATTTTTTTGAATTAGCATTTCTGTTTTCTTTGGGTAGATACCCAGTGGTGGAATTATGGGATTATAAGGTATTTTTAATTTTGGGGGAAACCTCTGTAGTATTTTCCACAGTGGCTGCTCAAATTTACATTCCTACCAAGAGTACACAACAGTTCCTTTTTCTCTACATCTTTATCAACATTTGTTATTTCTTTTTTTTTTTAATTTAAAAAATTTTTATTTTAGCCATTCTGTTAGGTGTAAGGTGATGTCTCATTGTGGTTTTGATTTGTATTTCCTGGATGATGAGTGTTTAAAAAAAAACAAAAACACTTCCCATCATGGCCAATTTCAAGCCACCAACCTAACCTTAACAAAATGCAAAGTTGGGAAGATATGTGCAGAACTGCCATTTTTCTAGGTACTCGAATTATTAAAAAATGTTCTAACTGATATACAATGAGCACTTATATGTTATGACATTACATAATTACTTCCCTTAATCTTCATTATAACCTCTTGAAATGAATAATTTTATCATTCTTCTTTTAGAGATAAAAACAGTGGGTAGTCTGATCCACAATTGGCCCACCCAACCACTATACCATATACCTCCCCAGGGTGTTGTTAACTTTACAAGATCAGGTTCCTGCATCTAAAGAGCTTTCAGGCAGGTGGAATGCACACCTGAGTCCTCTTCCTCCCTGGAGCACTAGATTGTGTCTGGAATCTAATGTCTTTCTTGCCTCATTGCCTTACTTATTTCATCTCCTCTGGCTTGCAAGTTCCTTCTAACCATGTCTTCCCCATGCCCCTTTCTTCATTTGCTTACATTTTTCATCCTTATCCATTGCTTTGTCTAGAAAATCTCTTTGATGCTTCAAAAAGTCTCCCTGATTCTCCCCATCAGGTACAGCCTTGTCTTCCCTTGAGCCCTCCTGGCAAATTATTTGGACCTTTCCTATACACTTTAGCTCATGGACTCTCAATTAGGTCTATTGATTCAGCATATCAGCAAATTAGGGCAAAGCATTTGTATTTTTCAAACAGTCTATGAGTAATTCTGATGGACAGTCAGGCTTTGGGAATCTTTGTTTGATCTTCTCTTGTTCAAATGATGCCCTGTCTTTTAGTCCTTATAAACCACAGGGTTCCAGTCATACAAATCTGGTCTTCTCCCTCCTTCCTCTTGTTCTTCTATTCATTACCTCATCACATATTTATTAAGCTGTTACTATATGCTAGCTACAGAATGCTTGGTCTTGGTGTTCAAGGGAGAGTAAATGTAGAGCCCTTTTAGAGGAAAAGTCTAGTGGAGAAGACAGACATTCATCAAATAATCACAGAACTGTTTAGCAGGTTGTTAATTTGGATTTCCCGTCATCTTGGAGTTTCAACTGAGAACTCAAAGCAAGGAATAATGGGCAGTCAATGTCCATACATTCCTTTAAGACGTGCTAAGAACAGCTGGATCTGACACTGAGCTGTGGTCCACTTTCCATCCACATAAAAGAAAACTAGAAGTTAAAAAAAATAAGTAATGGTTGAAGAGAGCCTCCAAAGTAAAAAGCTGTTAGCTGATAAGAGAGTGCTAATGAGCTCTCCCCTTCTTTCCTATGAGGGAAGTAAGGGAAGAGTGATACCCCCTCTCCAGCCAGGTGACAAGGACTTTAAGAGATCACCAATAGTGGGAAAGAGGCCCACAAGAAAGAAGCTGTTTATTTTCCAGTTGGATGTTTAACTAAACTGTGAAGCTAAAAGCCTTGCAGCTTTCACAGGATCAGAGAAATGCAATAAATAGGTTCTGGAGGAGCTTGACCCATCCCTGGAGGTTGATATCTTATGATATCATAGAAACTAGAGAATTCTAGCTCTATAAAGGCAAAAGGCTGTCAGAGAAGGGAGCCAGCATAGGGATAGCCATCTGAGAGACAAGGGTACATGAATTTCTTAAGAGACAGATAGTACCAAGAATGAAGGTGGAGTTGGGCCATCGAGATGGAAACTTACGCCAGGTCAGAGTCTTCCTAGAACAAGGTAGCCAGTAAGAAGCCATTGAGTACATCAATGAGTACAGAAGCTGAGGCTGGTGTAGGGCAGTGCAAACTACCAACCAAGGAGTGAATCACCCATTCAGGGAACTGTGTGGTATGGAGGTCTCTCAGAAAGCTTCTAATGACCCTGGGAATATGTTCAACTAGAGAGAGCTGGCATTTAAAGACAGGGTACATCTGTGTGTGGCAGGAGAGAACCATGCAAATAGCTCCATCCTAACATACTGAGCAAAAATAATTGATCATGTTTTTATAATTTGTTTATGTTCTGATCTGACTCTAGACATGTTCAAAGTGGAAGGAGGGAGAAGAGTTGGAGGAAGAGCAAAAAACCATAGTAGATCCTGAGGTAAATGCATGGAAAGAGAACAGGCTATGTTTTAGATGTGAGATGAAAGTTATTTAGATTTGTCTTTTTAATATGTGAAAATAAGTCACCATTAAATAATGAAATTGGGTCATGTAACCAAAAATGACCAGAAAGTTAAGGAATTTGCCTTAGATGTCATGAAAGGACAGAGAAGAAGGATCCAAAATAATTTGACTAGAAGAAGTGATGGGGAAAGAAGGAAGTTGTTTCTTACTTATATCAAGGACAGATAAGGTCATTTGATAAATTCAATAAATTCTAGAGGGTGTTCTAAAGGAAAAGTGAAGAGTGTTTTGGGAGTGTTTAGCAGGGTGACTGACATAGCTGAGACTATGGATCAGGAAGGGCTTGCCTAGAGATATGGTATCTGGCCTAAAATGTGAAACAGAAGCTGGCATTAACCAATAAGAGGTTGTGAGAAAACATTTTCAGGCTGAGGGATTGCCACATGCAAATGTCTTGAGGTAGAAGAGGATAATTTTGAGGAAGGCCATTGAGAAGGAGCAAAGGAGAGCCTGAGCCTGGTGGGAGGATGGCTCTCCTAGCCATGGAAAGTTCTGGTCTTTTTCCTGGGGTGGTAGGAGCCCCTGAAGGACTACAAATAAGATTTTATGAGTCAAGCCATCAATTCTCCCTCAACCCTGATAGGTTATAACCAGGATAATATACATGGAGGTGATTCTTGTTTGCCACTTTTCCAGCTTTTCAGTGTGGTTTCTAAACCCACTCTGCTTTCATTATAGGAAAGAAGAGAGTTCTTGTGAGAAAACTAGCTTGCATGTTCACTCACTCATTGAATGAAAAAATGTTATTGGCTCTTACTGTGTGCCAGGAATTGTCCCAGGCCCTGGGGATCAGAGTTGAAAGAGGAAGAGAGGATCCTGATGTGCATGGACTCATATTCCAGCAAGAATCTCACACCATCAGGGAAGGAAGGATCCTCAGAGGGCATCAGCCTGATTTTCCCATTTTACAGACCAGAAAACAGATGCAGTGAGAATAAGTGACTTGTCCAAAGGTCACAATTGCATGGGATGTTGGATTTAGTACTCAGGTCCTTATATGATTTCCAAGAGTCACTCCTTTCATAGCATGGCTGCTCAGCAATCCCTCATTCCTAACTTCACATGGAGAAGACACTGCAGTATTTTTTTATATATAGAAATATAATTGAGAATTAACAAATAGCATTATCTTTGATCATAATACTTGATACTCCTCCTTATGTCCAAAATATCACTTCTCATGTTTTAAATCCTAAGAAATGTTTTAAAAATTGCAGAACATTTCAAACATACATGAATGTGATGCCTACTGATGCCCCAGGCATCCAGCAGCCAGCTGCAAGTTACCTAAGGGGAATATTGTGTCCTTGGTGCCCTATTCACTTAGGCTCCCCTCCCCCCTAACACTTGCATTTGGTAGCTTTTGAGGTGAATTCCACACATCATATCATTTATTCTGTAGCTATTTCAGAAAACTTAGGAATTTTTATCATCTTGGATAACAAATAACAGAGCGATTGACACCCTGCAGCTCCCTCGGCCCTTGAGACTTCTTAATCAAAAACAAGAATATTTTAGATAAGTCAAAAATGTCTTAAAAGTACTTTACTCACAGGCTGCCATAGTGTGAACTAAAAGTTCTGAAATGTAATTTTACAGAGCTGTCAAGCTTTTTCAGGGATGTTTTCAGAGTGCAGTGGGAGTTCTCTGACTACCCATTACAGAAATTCCAAGAAGCCAGGCGAGTTCAGTAGGGAAGACCCCGCAGAGCTGGTCTTCCACGCCGCCACATATCCAGGATGGGTCCTGCTAGTGCCAGGTGCTGCTGTGTTTGGCTTTCACTAACAAAACCTGTCAAACTGACCTGAGATTATTTAGAAAACACTGGAGAGCCAGTGCTGTTTTCAAAATGTCAGGTAATCCTGGAGTCTGGAAGGTGAAGGCTAACGGGGTGATCTGAGTTGCCTTGGGAGCTGAAGAGTCCATTGGCACAGAATGGAGCAGGTCAGCCCCAGAGCAGGTGTCCACAAGGCTGGGCACTGCCCCTTCCATCCCCATTATGGTGCTGTTCATTGAGAGAGACGAAGGGAGAACTTGGGCGGTGACAACCGGACTGACAGACCATGAGAGCAAAACCTCTATGTGTCTGCTTCACAACGCCTCTATGCCTCCAGGTTGCGCCAACTTTAATTTGTTCACTTGCCTGAGAAATATGGGGCATATGAGAGATGCTGTACCTTTGTGTGTGTGTGTGTGCATGTTCTTTTTTTCAGACATTGAGCTATGATCGACATAGAATGTCATATTCATTGCAGGTGCATAGCATAGTGATTCAGTATATGTGTATGTTGTGACATGGTCACACAGTCTAATTAACATCCAATACCATACATAGTTAACAAATATTTTTTTTCTTGCCAGGAGAACTTTTAAGGTTTACTGCCTTGGCAAATTTTAGATGTACAGTGCAGTATTAACTATAGTCCCCATGCTGTACATGGCACGCCCAGGGCTTGTTTATTTTATAACTGGAAGTTGTATGCATTGGCCCCACTCGCCCATGTCACCCACCCTCCCCAACCCCAACCTCAGAAACTACCAATCTACATTCTGTAGGATGTGTCTGAGTTTTGGTTTTGTTTTTAGATTCCACATATAAGTGAGATCATACGACATTTGTCTTTCTCTGCCTGACTTATTTCACTTAGCATAATGCCCGTGCATGGGTGGCAAATGGCAGGATTTTATTCCCTTTTTATGGCTGAATAATATTCCATTGTATATACATACCATATTTTCTCTATCCATTCATCCATCGATGGACACTTAAGCTTGTTTCTGAGATGCCGCATCTTTGAATGATGAAAAATAAAAAAATAGTTACCATTTATCAAGTGCTTATTGTGTCAAGGCACTGTCCTAAGCACTTTATATGTATTTCTTGGTTATTCTTTACCATGAGCCCAGGAGGGAGCTTCTAGGACTTCCTCATGGTGCACAAGGGGACTGAGATTAGGGGTAGATTGGCAGTGCTGGTGAGGGGCAAAGAGGACTCCAAAATCCTCCTCCTCCCCAAACCAACAGCCTTCAATCAGCCTCCTGGTTTCTTTTACTATAAAGCTTTCACACCCCTTTGCCTGTCTTTGAGACTCTGCCAAAATGTATGTGATGATGGTTCACTCCCTTGCTATAGCAAATTCAGAATAAATAACATTTTCTTGTTCTCCTCTGGTTTGACTTCACTTATTTCCACAATATGGATGCCCACAATCATTTGTTTCACTTCTCAGTTTGTCTAAAGTTCTAGAAGGGAAGAGTGGTACTAGTCATTGGGGCCCCAATAAATGTGGAGAAGCCAACCCCTACTTTTAGGGGATTTTCAGTCTCTATGGGGAATCTAGGGTTCTGTACATGAGTAATACCTTATATAGACTCAGGTATGAGAAAGCACCCTTATAATGTGCTCCTCTGGGGCAAGAACCCTGTCTCATTCACCTATGCTACCCACATGCAGCCAAGGGCTAGAATCTAGAGGTGCTTGCTATATAGTGGTGGATTAATGATTTATTCTAGAATAAGAGCAAGAAAGTTAGTCTTCAATGCTGATTGGGTTCTGGAGGCAACTACTGACTAGCATGTTTCAACAGCCACGTGAGTAGCTCCCTACTTCCCTTGTCTTTCCCCCAAACTCTTGCAACAGCCTCTGAGCTGCTCTCTGTGGTCTTGCCATCTTCTACTTCAAGTCTGAGCTCTTGTGTGTTACTAAAGTGAACCCAAACAATGGGCACTTGATAAATGAATATTTGCCGTGTCAGTGAATAATATCACTTTCCTATTTAAATTCATTCCAATAGTTAAGTCCACTCTGTAATATTGTTTGACCCAAAATATCCATTAGATAGAACTTTGCCACAGGACAAATGCAAGGGAAAATCACAGAAGGCACATATGGGAAGAGGTATTACTTGTTGGTATGTGGGGTGGCTTTTGTTGGAATGGTGAGATCCACCTTGCTCTCGGATTCCCAGAACACCTTGGAAGTCAAAAACAACTGCTTTCCCTTCTAGCTGGCTACAAAGGGCTGCTCTTTCTCTAATGGTCTCTGGGAGGACCTGCCCTCCCAGGACATTAGTTACCGGGCCAGGGCAAGGGACCTATCTGAAGGGTTACAGCTGGCAGCCCAGAGGAGGTTCTTCAAGGGGGTAATAATCAACATCATTTATGGGGACTCCTAATTTGAAGGCAACAAATAATAGCACCTATTTATGAAGCACCTATTGTAGGCTAACCATTGTAAATCCTGATCACTGAGTGAAGTAGGTATTATTATCTGCTTATTATAGAAGTGGACAGTCAGGATCCCAAATGAGAGAATTTGCAAAGGTCGTGAAGCTATTAAGTAATAGTTCTGGCATTCAAACTCAGATTTTTCTGACCCCCAGACCAAACCTTCAGTTTAATATGAGGACACTAATACTGCTTCTCTCCTATGATTGTTGTAAAGATTAATTGAAATAATCCACAGAAAATGAGTGCCACATTGTGTAGAGCATAATAGGCACTCAGTAACTATGAAGTGAGTTAATATTGCTGGCATTATCTTTGCTGCTCTGACTCTTGCAGCTTTGGCTCCTGTTTTCTGATGAGTTTCTGTCCTGTGTTCTCTGTGCCCACCTGGTTTGCACCTGAAAACCACCCAGGGGCCTATGGTTGCAAGGAGGCCAGAGGTAATATGGCCATTTAGTGATGAAACATTTCTGTGTTTTGAGAATGTCTGTGTGACATTATCTAGGCAGAAAAATGGTGATGCTGGTGATGATGATGATCATCATCATCATAATAATTATTATTAATAATAATAACAATAATAATAATAATAATAATAATAGCTTACAGTTATTGAAAACTGTTAAGTTCACTTCTTTGTGGGCATTTCAGTTCTATTCCAAGTGTCTAGTGTTTCTAAATGTCTACCTGAATAACAGAAGACCCTTGTTCTCTGATTTGCTTCTTGCTGAAAACATTGGAGGCATTCTGGAAGGAGACCCATGGACGTGGGCCAGTCTCAGAGTTAAGAGTGACAATAGACCCAACAAAGGCAAAGATTTAGCAGCAGGTGGTACCACTTGCACACATATCCCCTGCCAGCCAAAACAACATTCTCACTGACTCCATCCCAGTGGAGAAAGAGCTGGAAATCCAACAGTGACTCATAGTGTGCTTGGGAAGAAAGCTGAGTATAGTGGTTTTGGCAAAAAAGGAAGAAAGAAATGGAATGTTACCACAGTCTAAATTAGCAGGACTCTCCACATCTTCTCTCTTCCCACTGACATTTCTTTGTGGCAGCTGGCAGAATAAGACCACCGTCTTTGAAGGCCAAAGTCGTCATCGCCCAGCCATGAGCCCTTGGGCAATTTGCATGAACTCTCTAAACCTTACTTTTCTCTTCCATAAATTAAAAATCTAGAACTGCTTAGACCAGGTATGATTGTTAAAATTAATGAAGTAATGCTTCTCATTGACTGGCATTTGTGCTACTCAAGAAATGTTGGTTTCTGTTGGTGAAAGGAGAAGCAATTCTAGGTCAGAGATATTCCTTTTTTTCATTGTTGTTGGGTTTTTTGTTTGTTTGTTTTGTTTGTCTTTTTGTTTGTTTGTTTTAGCAGTATTTAGAATTTACCTTCTTGCTGGTACTAGGAAATGCTTGAATTTGGTGGTGCTCCTTCTGGGCTCTAGATCAGTGTTTTCAGAATAATCTCATCTATGTGGTTTGAGTAACTCTCTGAAGGAATAACTTCTAAGCAATTTCTTGAACCTTGAAGGATGATATCAGGTATCTGGGAAAATAGGTCCGAGGTGGGGTAGAGTAGGCTGTCTAGACAGAGCTAACAGCTTGAGGAAAAACATGGCTCTGAAAGAGGATAAGATCCCTTGGAAAAAGTAGGACAAAGCTGTTGAGGAGCAGAATAGTGTGAGAAGCATGATGAGAAATCCAGGTAGAGGCTGAGGCAGAGGCTGATCACAGGAGTGGAAAGGTCATTGTGGATCCTGGACTTTATGTGAACAGCAATACGAAGCAAGGGGAGAGACAGGACCATACATACAGTTTTAAAAGATCTCTTGGACTGCCATGTGAAGAAGGATTGGAGGAAGGCAAGAATGAAGGACTATGACAGATAACACTGTTGGGCAAAGACAGATAAGAAAACGAACCAAACACTGGTCATGTTTCTAATGGAACCATTGACAGGTTTAGTTTTTTTTATTTTTTTGTTTGACTGTGTGTGTGCGTGTGTGTGTGTGATTTCCTTCTAATACCTTTTCTTGTTCACAGTTTACAAAGTTTTCATCAAAATACATGTATTCTTTTTTAACCTCAAAATTTATTGTCTATGCTCTATATGCTCAATATCATTGTCATACAGAATTATTCATATTTTATTTTAAATATGTACTCATTAAAGAAAAACTGTAGAAGAGGAAAAGGTGAAAAAATAAAAGTAACACAAATTATAGTTCTATCTCTCAGATAACCACTGTTACTATTCTGGTTTATTTTTTTCTGTTATTTTTGTTCTGTGTGTGTGCATGCATAGATAATCTGTTCAAAGATTTGTGATATTATCTTTCATGGTTACTACTCTTTCTTTCTTTCTTCCTTATTAAAATATATCTGACACACAACATTGTGTAAATTTGAGGAGTAAAACATGTTGATTTGATACATATATGTATTGTAATACTATAGCCGTTGTAGCCATACAATGTCATAGTCAGCTTTTTTAGAATCCACATATAAGTGATATCATATGGTATTTGTCTTTCTCAGTTTGACATATCTCCCTTACCATAATGACTTTAAGGACCATCCACATTGTCTCAAATAGTAGTATTTCCTTCTGTCTCATGGATGAACAATATTCAATTGTATATACCACATCTTTATGCATCCAATGGGTAATGGGCATGTAGGTGGTTTCCATATCTTGGCTATTGTGAATAATGTTGTAATAAACATGGGAGTACAGCTATCTCTTTTATATCCTGTTTTCTTTTCCTTTGGATATGTACCGAGAATTGGGGTTGCTGGATCATCTGCTTGCTTTTTCTTTAACTTAATATTATATAATAAGCATCTCTCTTCTGTTATTCTTTGGAAAAGTTAATGGCCAAATAATATTCATCAAGTAGTTATACTATAATTTATTTAATCTTCTTCCCTCCCAATGATTGGACAATTAAGCTATTTCCATTTTTTTCTGTTATAAATAACATTACATTGAAAACTTTTGTGCATAAGCCTTTATCCCTATTTAGGATTATTTCCTTAGGATATATTCCCAGAAATGGAATTACTGGGTCAAAAGATTTGGATGTTTTATGTCTCTCTTGATATATGCTGCCAAACTGCTTTCCAAAAGGTTGTGTGAATTTACACTACCCTGTTCCTGTATGAAAACAAAATCCAGAGGAAAGTAACTGCCCCAACAGTCAGGCACCCTTAGTCCCTGGAACACAGACAGAGCCACAGAATCTTCAATTTGGAAGTAATGCTAAAAGTTGGCAAAGCTGACCTCTGCTGATGCTCGATCATGGCAACATGCTTTGTGGAGAGGACACTGAAGCTTGTTCCACAGTGGTATTAACAATAGTACCATCTCTGGATTGGGTATCCCCAAATTTCCTATGCAGCCCCAGCCACGGGTTAAGCCCCAGTCATCTGAATTTCACAGAACTAGAGCCATGCTGGGTGCATAGTGGGTGCTCAGCTGACTCTGCCAGATGGCATACAGGTGATGAAACACACTGTCTGGGTTGAAGTCATCTCATTATCTCCCTGGATTGACAGCTCTGGCAAGACACCAGAGTCTTCCTCTGGTGTGGTCAGGTCTCAAGTGTATCAGAAGCCCTCAGTTCCCAGAGGGTTCCTCTTCTATGGAGTCTTTGAAGTATGAGCCTTTCCTAAAAAGCTTCCCAGGGGCCCTTGCTCAAAAATCAGTCATGTGGCCAAGGAGGTAGAATCTATTCCTACGTCTTCTGCACCCAAGGTGCAAGCCCTCTTGGCCCACCATCCAGGACTCCACACTGACTTTGACCTACCAGTGGTCTTTGCCTTGCTCATTGCTGGGCTTCTTTTGCTTTTCCATAGCTCTTCAGGCTGTCTAGAACCTAGCACTCTTCCAGATCACCTGAAAGCTGGCTCTGCTAACTCCAGACCATTCATTCACTTCACTGAAATTTATTCTACTCCCTATACCAGCTACTGGCCTTACACTGAGGTATAGAGTTAGAGAAGCCTTTTCTAGTCCTTATATATATCTCATTTTTGTGGAGCTCTGTGATATTGCATGTGTTTTTCTCTTTCAACCTGCGAGATCTTTCTCTCTGTTTCTTCATCTGGTTCAAGCCCACACTTATTAAAAAAAAAAAAATCTTCATTAACATTCAGCGATGTGCCCAGGCATTGGTCAACACTGTTGAGCAGACTCAATGAGGCGTCTGAATCTTCAGCGGGTTAGGGGGCTGAGCAGCTCTCAAGAGCTTCACTGAGTGCCATCCTGGGTTCCGCACTGTGCTGAAGGCTTCACACATATCCACTCACTTCATCTTCTTACAACCAGAGAATGTAGTTACTATTATTACTATTTTCACCTTACACGTGGAAAAACTGAGGCAGAAGAAGTATGTATCTTGCTTGACACCATGCAGGCTTAGACTCTTTTTTTTTTTTAAAGAGTTTATTTATTTATTTGACAGAGATCACAAGTAGGCACAGAGGAAGGCAGAGCGGGGGCGGGGGGAGGGGAAGCAGGCTCCCCGCTGAGCAGAGAGCTGGATGTGGGGCTCTATCCCAGGACCCTGGGATCATGACCTGAGCCGAAGGCGGAGGCCCCAACCCACTGAGCCACTCAGGCTCCCCCAGGCTTAGACTCTTAACCACTATATTTTACTCCCTCTTTTCTGCAAGTAATTACATACCAAGCAAAGCAAGTGCTACAAAAGAAAAAAAGGGAGTTGGTGATAGGGATTAAAAAGGGGGGACTAGTTTATTTCTAGGGATCATGGAAGACCACTCTAAGAAAGGGACATTTAAGGAGATTCATGAAGATGACTTAGCTGGTGAAGACAGGAGAGGAGTCCCTCAGGAAAGAAGAGCCTGAAGGTCCTACGGCAGGACAGGGCTTTGGGAATTCTAGCAAATGAAAGAACAGTGGGTTGGGGCTTACATGGCAAGGTGACCAATAGAGGCAGGCAGAGAAATAGATGAGGTCAAATCACTTCAGGGCTTGAACAGTTTAGATTGTATCTTAAGAGTAATGGGAGGGGCACCTGGGTGATTCAGCTGGTTGAGGTTGAACATCCGACTCTTGATTTTGGCTCAGGTCATGATTTCAGGGTTGCAAGATTAAACCCTACATTAGTTCTGCACTCAGCAGGGAGTCTGCTTGCCCTCTCTCTCCCCCACTGTTGTTTTCTCTCACAAATAAATAAATAAAAACTTAAAAAAAAAAAAAAAGTAATGGGAGCCACCAAGCAGGGGAAACCATCATCTTTGTTATTCTTAAAATGATGCTCTGGCTGCTGTGTGGACAGTGGATTGGAGCGTGCTGGGGAAGGGAGATGAGTGATCAGTTGGGAGGCCGATGCAGCCAGTAGGGCAAGAGATGGTCATGGTGGGCACTGTGGTGGCAGGAGATATAGAGGAATGGAAAGATTTTAAACATGTTTTTGTTTAAATCTTGATGGATTAGACAGAATGTCCTATGGGAATCTCTCTGACCTCATCAATCCCAGCACCCTCTCTCTGCTCCATAGCACCTTAGCCCATGATCACACTGGTGATGGTCTTCACTTTGTCTTGTCCACTTTCTCTCTGTACTGGATGCTACCTATTGTTTATTGTTTTGTTTACTATTGCAATCCTACCACTAGAATAGTGCCTGCCACTTGGCAGGTACTTGATCAATGACTTAAAAATGTATGAAATTTGTCACTTACTGTGTGCCGGTCCCTGCACAAAGTCACTGTGCATTGTCTTGTGAACTGCACTCAGCAACCCTAACAGAGGTGGTTAATAGTTCATGCTTATTTTACAGAAGAGGAAACAAAGACATAAAGGGCCAATCACCTTTGTTACAGTTATGTAACTATGAAGGGTTAGAACCATGTTTTGAACCCGGGTTTGTTGGTGGCAAAGACCATGTGCCAAAACACCCATCTATCTTCCTGTCTGCACCATCCACCAGGCTTGCATATGAGGGAAGCAGAACTCTTGCCTGGATCATCACCAAATAAGAAATCCTGGCACAATATGGTAGGCTGTAAGTAGATGTGCATGGAACTCTATCCAGCTTAGACAGTGCATGCATAAAATGGAGTATCATTCAGCTCTGAAAAAGGAAGGAAGTACTGATACATGTCATAACATGGAAGAACCTTGAAGACATTATTCTGAGTGAAGGAAGCCAGACACAAATGGTCACATATTGTATGTGTCCATTTGTATGAAATATCCGGAATAGGTAAATCTATAGAGATGGAAAGCAGAGTAGTAGTTGCCAAGAGTTGGAGGTGGGAGTGAAAAATGAGAAGTGACTGCTTAATGGTTATGGGGCCTTTATTTTGGCATGAAGAAAATGTTTTGGAGCTTGATAGAGGTGGTGGTGTTACATTGTAATACACTAAATGTCACTGAATTGTTTACTTTAAGATGGTAAATTTTATATCATGTAAGTTTTACTTCCACAAACAGTAATGCATGGAAATGAAATGCACTAGCTCCAGGCTAGTGGTTAACTGAGGAGCAAGGAAAGGATCAAAATGGAGCCTCAGCTTAAGTGGTGATTTTTAATTTTTTTAATAAAAAAATAAACTTTAAAGAAAATTTCTTTATAAAACATCTGAAATTAAAAAAAAAAAAAAAAACAACCCTAGCATTATTTGAGTTATTGCTGGAAATTCTTCCATATAGCAAAGGGGAGCTAAGGCAAAATAGAGTGCCAGAGCTGAATGTGAAGGCAGAGTTGGACAAATTTCAGCCAAATTCTCCATCCACTAAGCCCTCTGATTTAAAGATAAAAGAAGGGACTCCAAGGTCATGCGACTCAGACACTGAGTGTGTGTGTGTAACCACAATTCCCATCTTTAATGAATGTAATGTCAATGTGAGTTCTAACCAACTGCAAATATCAGCTTCCCATAAACTGGTCTTTCTTCCCTCTTCAAATGGAGAAGGATTTGTCTGAGAAACCAGTGTACCTCAGGTAGAGGCCTAAGTCTTCCCAACTGAGGCTCAATCAAATGTCATGGAAAGATCTGGTGCCTCACCAGAGTAACTGCCCAGGTTTGCAAGGAAGTGGAATTCAGGTACCAACACTTACCAAGAGGACCTTGCCTGGGCTGCAGCACTGTGCACATATGTCAGTATGCCTAACTTCCACACTCGCCTTTTGGGTGGGTTGTGTTTGCTTCCTTGTAGTAGCAGAGGAAATGGAGGCTCAGGTGAGGAACATACCCAAGGTCACAGAGAAAGACAGAGTTGGGAGTCCAACCCAATATGTCTGCTAGAGCCTGTGTTTGCTGCCGTGCCCCAGCATGAGAACAGAGCCTGCACAAAGAGGTTTCTGGATAGGCACTTGTTTAATAAATAAATGAGTGGTAGAAAAACAAAATAGTTTTAATGGCCAAGTAGTTTGGTAAAGATTCACAGAATTTAAACCAGCTAGGGGATAGGCATGTCCAAAATTGTGCAAATACAAAATGGTACAACTGCTAAGGAATGCAAAATGTATATTGAAAAATACATATGAAGAATTTGAAAATTGTGCAATTCTTTGCCTCAACATTTCTACTTTTATGATTTAATTTGAAGAAAATTTTAAAAAATGTAGACAAGGTTAATGTACAATGATGTTGATCACAGCTTAACATACTCTTTTTTGGTTATTACAAATTATTTCTTTTACAATTTTAGATTGGTTAAGTCAATGACACATCAACAAAAGAATCTACATTCTATAAGAACAGTTAATGACAGAGGTAAATGTTTATTATATATTTATTAAGGGGAAAATAGACTGTCAAATAGTGTCTCTAGTCTCTAGAATGTCTCTAGAACATTCATTTTGGCTTTAGGAAATAATAAATGTATCACAAAGATGAGAAGCCTCAATATCAAAGTATTAATGTGGCTCTATTGCTGTGTGGACGTGTTATGGATGATTTATATTTTCGACTTTCATTTCCATTCTGATTTCCAAATTTCCATGTGGGGCCATAAGCATATTCCTTTTGGTTTTAAAAAGTCAATAAATGCTACATTAAAACAAAACAAACTCACTCTACCCTCCCAATAGATAGTATCATGTGTGGATAGAAGGAAGGTCCTTTTTTCTCAAAGAAATAAAACTGATAATATAAGAGATTATTTGTGGATATTTATCTCAGTGTATTTTCTCTTCCTCCCTCTTTTTTTCCTTCTTTCTTTTCCTTCCGTCCTTCCCTTACCTTCCTCCCTCCTTTCCTTCCTCCCTCCCTTTTTCTTTCTCTTTCTTTCTTTCCCTCTTTCCCTCCTCTTTCATTTTTTTCTTCCTTCCTTCCTTCCTTCCTTCCTTCCTTTCTTCCTTCCTTCCTTCCTTCCTTCCTTCGCTTCTTCAATATACAATTTTAGCTCCTTCTCTTCCTGGCGCCAAATTTAAACATTTAGTTAAAGTCTCAAATTCTCTTCTTCTACACTTTCTCATTGAGGAATTTGAGAGCAAAGAGTCTTGGATTTTAGACATCTGGGAATGGCCAAGATTTTGGATCAGTTTTGTGAAGAGATGTATTTGTTCAGTTGAGCAAGTGTGAAGCAAATGCTTTCAGCGTGTCTATTAATCTTAGTGGTCTGAGTGATGTAAGGGTACGTTCACTCATGTTTTATGATGTTTGGTTTCATAAAAATATGTTTGGTTTCAAGGCATTGGCCCCTGTTCTCTGTTGACTGGGAACAAATTTGGAGTATGGAAGGCATCTTGAATTTTTTCCCAAACCTAGTTTGTTTTTTAATCATCAACTGGAACTCTGTGATGGTTATGACTAACACATTTGTGAGTTCATGAAAACATTTACTTTAGTAGAAAAAAACCCAATAGAACAGCACTAGAACCAGAATGCCCTATACCATATTTTGCCAAAAGTCTGCTGCTGGTTGGTTTTAGGGCTAGATTCAGATGGCTGTTATCAAGCTGAGAAGACATGGGGCCAACTCCATTTAGGTCACGGATTGTAAAAGGTAAAAGAGGAAAAACAAAAGGATTTTCTAGGTGAGTTGAGGAAATGAGCCTGATTTATTAGTAGCTAGGTCACAGGCAGCATTCTCCTTGCAAAACACCAGAGTTGAAGTTAATAATGTTCCCAATGGTGCCCTCAAGAGCCATGTTAGAACAGTTTTATCTTTAATCAACCTTCAGAACTTTGAGATGGCGCAGGGGAATGCTTATATTATAAGGTTCAGTGAAAAAGTCCCAACGCAGAAATGTGCACATAGGATTTTACAAGGAGAAAAATAAAAATTAAGAAAAAGCACTCTATGTTAAAAAAAGAGAAAAATATAATAAAATCTTTCTTGTTTTTTCACGATCATAGAACTGTTTGTTGTTGTCTACCTTTCTGAAACTTGTAATAATCATGCACTATTTTTATAATAAAAGATTCATTCATTCAACATGCTGTACCAATCACCAAAGTTAAAGACTCAAAAATGATGTAGCCACTTATCTGCCACGAAGAAGATTACAGCACTCTTGGGAAAGGATACAGAGAGATAAGAAGTGACCAGTTGCCATGAGGGAGGGATATGTGAGGTCACAGGGTGAATCAAAAAAGCAATGGTGTTATATTTACATGCAGAGTCAAAATTTAAAAATAATTAAGTGCGTATGACCATAATGAGATTGTCCCGTGTGCATGAAAGAATGTTATCTCCTCGAGTGCATGTTGTCCTGTCTAGTTATGTGTGTTTCATAGGGTGGGATCCTTACACTGAAACAATCCATTTTGTAGGGGCTGAGGGAGGTGCACACAGGTGTTGGAGTTAGGGCTTTGTAACGTGTCAGTTTGAGAAATGTCATGGGTTAGTTTCTCTGAATCCTTGTCTCCACCTACAGAGGCTGTAACTTCACTGATGCATCTCTTGAACTCTCCCATATTCATATGCAGTCACCTTGCTCTCTTGGATGATGTGTTTCAGATGGGTAATCTTCCTCTTTAATTTCAGCCACTGAAACATATCCCTTTTAGCAGGAAGTAGAGTGATAAAGAGCTCAACCAATTAGTTAGAAATCACTTTCCAGAAAGAGAACACAGGCTCTGGATTGGGTCTCATGGGGTTTTCTGAAGAGATACTGCATTAACTTGGATGTAGAGTTATTTGTTTTGGCTGTTGAGAAGACTTTTTGGGGTGTTTGTTACTTTTAAACATCTCAGCCATGTTGTATGTGGTGGAGTTTGTTTACGTTGGTTATCTCTCCATCAAAGAAGTGTTATTCATTTGTTACACAAACAGATATTTAGTGTCCACTATGTGCGTGGCCTGTTCTCAGAGTTGAGGTGATAGTGGTCAGCAACGGACAAGATCCTTACCTTCAGGGAGAGATAGGTAACAAACATGTAGACAAACAAGTGGATAGGGAAATTGGTGATAAATGTTGTGCAGGGGGTGGTCGTGGAAGGGTTGTGTGCACACTGCTGGTGTGGTTCATTTTGATCACTTTTGTTAGCAGTTGCCTGGGCAGGATGGTCTACACCTGTGCTTTGGCGTCAGAGACACCTGGGTCCTAATCACAGGCCTGGTGCTAACTCTGTGACGCAGGAGAGTTACGTAACTCATCTGAGCGTCTCTCCTATTTTGCAGACAAAGATGCTCCCCATCAGGGTTGTTGTGATCACGAAATGGGTTAAGTGAGGAATGTGGACCATGTTAGCTGCTCAGAAACGGAGGAGCGGGCATACCTTCTTTGAATGCTATCTCCATCTCTAATGCTGGTTCTGTCAGGATTGCTGGAACTCTAAGCCTGACAGCTTTTCTTTCTTGTGTCATCTCCAAGAAATAACTCTGCAGGTACAATTGTGTCCTTCCGTGTTGTCTTTCAGCTTTATTTACTCCCCAGGTATGGTGAACTGAGTACAGGCCCCCCAGAGATGTCCACGTCCTAACCCTTAACACCTGTTACTGTGCAACCTTGCTTGACAAAGGGCCTTTGCAGACGTGATGAAGTTACAAGTCTTGAGAGAGGGAGATTATCCTGGGTTATCCAGGTCAGGCTCCTGATAAAAAATCAAGGGTCCTTACTAGAGGGAGGCAAGAGGGTTGGTGTTAGGTAAAATAATGTGAGGACGGAAGCAGAGGGAAGCAGAATCAGAGAAGAGGTGTTATTTGATTGTTCTGAAGGTGGAGGAATGGCCATAAGGCAAAGAATGTAGGCAGCCTATAGAAAAGAAAAATTGTCTCCCCTAAAGCCACCAAGAGGAATGCAGCCCTATGAACCTGTTTTAGACTTCTCACCTCCCAAGCCGTAGATTAAGAGCCATGTTGATTTAAGCTACCAAGTTGTTGGTAATTTGTAGCAGTAGGAAACAAAACCAGGTGAAACCAGGGGATCCTGCCTGAGCCCCAGGAAACATAAGAGTAGGGGTTGATCAACATAATGATTTCTAAAGCCAGCATGCCTGTGCTTGAAGCCCAGCTCCACCACCTACTAACTGTGATCCTGAGAAAATTCCAGTCTCTGGCCTCAGTGTGCCTTCCATAAAATGGGATGAAAGCTAACCTACATTTAGGATATATGTTAGAACATCGGCATGTGGCAAGTGCTCGGGAAAGATAAGTTGTTATTAATATCACAACTTCTTACTGAATTGAATTACTGTCTTTCTGGAATAATGGAAAAGGAATAAATTGTTGGCATCAAGGTGCTGGGAGAAGCTCACCAGAGAGTTGCTGAATAGTGTCGAAGGATTGTTTTAGTCAGTGTACATGCTCATTTCCAGGGAGGGCTTTTTTTTTTTTTTTTTAAAGATTTTATTTATTTATTTGACAGAGAGATCACAAGTAGGGAGAGAGGCAGGCAGAGAGAGAGGAGGAAGCAGGCTCCCTGCCGAGCAGAGAGCCCGATGCGGGGCTCGATCCCAGGACTGTGAGATCATGACCTGAGCCGAAGGCAGTGGCTTAACCCACTGAGCCACCCAGGCGCCCCCAGGGAGGGCTTTTTTCAGAAGGAAGAAGGGCAGTTTCTTTCCTTCCCTGCTCACATGAGGACAATGGGACGTGAGCTGGGTGACCAGCATTGATGCTTCTCAAAGATCTGGGTTGTCTCTTGCTTGTAATTCAAAATTAATCTTGAAGATGTAACAGCCAAATAAAATGTTGCCCTGTGAACTTTTTGCAGTCCTGTTTGTCTCTGGTAGATCACAGGCTGCTTTTTTCTGCTATGCAAAAAGTTATTCCCCTGATAATTCTGAAAACCAAAGAAAGAGCACATTCACATGAAACTCTTATTTTTCTAAGTTTATCTAGTTAGGATAATACTGTTCTCTAATGTAATTTCATATTTGAGGAAGAGAAGACTTGCCATTTCTGTGACTTTAGCCTAAGGAAATAGTTTTTAATTTAGTGGAACTATCTACATACAAAAGTGTTCATTGCAGCATTATTAAAAACAGCAAAAAAAATGGGAATAAATGAGAATGGTAGATGATAGGGGGTCATTAAAGATATTGTGGCATGGTCACTCGGTGGAATATTGTGCAGTTCATTCAAAGTATGGTCATAATGACTTTGCTATAATAGGGAGAATATTTGCAATATATTGACAGAAAAATTGAGACAAAACAGTGTTTGGGGTGACTATATAATGCTTATGATGATTATAACTCACACGTTAACAGCCTTGCAGAAAATATAACAAAATACCAACATCCATTGTGTTCACATCATGGAGTTGTGAATTTTTTTCTCCTCTCTATTTCTAAATATTTTGTAATATAGCTATTTGCATATTTAAGTAAAAATTAGGTAAAAAAAAACATAGAATAAGCCAAAACTTCACAATAGTGTGGAAGAAGTCCAAGAAAATTATAAATGCACAGATTTACAAGTTAAGTGGAAATGGGTACAGAGTTCTGATTTCCTAGATTGGTGCTGATTTCAGGAACCCTAGGGTGAGAAATCTTGGCTGTTAGTACCTAGAAGGGCATGTGAAGACCATTCTAACACATAAGCTTTCTTCCTTTAAGACAGCTGATTTGGGGGAGCCTGGGTGGCTCAGTGGGTTAAGCCTCTGCCTTCAGCTCAGGTCATGATCCCAGGGTCGTGGGATCGAGCCCCACACCGGGCTCTCTGCTCAGCAGGGAGCTTGCCTCCCCCGCCCCACACCCTGCCTGCCTCTCTGCCTACTTGTGATCTCTGTCAAATAAATAAATAAAATCTTAAAAAAAAAAACAAAACGACAGCTGATTTTGCCCTCCAAAAATGATTCAGTTCTGATTGTACCAGTCACCTCCATTCCAGTTCAGGGGCTCTGGAGAAAAAAAAAAAAATCTTTTCTTTATGGAGGGCCTGCTATGTGCCAGGCTCTGGGCTTAGTCCTATAGTTCATTGTCTCCTCATAGGTCTGTTAGTTTGGTCCTGTTATATTGATCTGACAGACCGGATGCTCAGAAAAGTGAATGATAAGTTGGTTGGGGCAGAGGCAGGTACAGAGCTGAGGCTTTTGGACTCCGCAGCTCATTGCTGCAGCTAGGACTCTAACTTACAAGGCTGCCCTGAGACCCTCCAGCTGATTCTGTATAATTCTCTGTTTTTCAGGGACCCAACAGAGTCTCCCTAGATTCACTGCTCCCTACCATGGCAGTACCTGTGGAGTTAAGTGCAGTTTATTTTTATTTATTTATTTTTGGAAGATTTTATTTTAGAGAGAGAGCGAGAGCGAGATCGAGAGAGAGAGAGCACAGAAGGAAAAGCAGACTCCCTGATAAGCTAGGAGCTTGACATGGAGCTTGATCCCAGGACCCCGAGATCAGACCTGAGCTGAAGACAGATGCTTAACCAGCTGAGCCACCCAGGCACCCCCAAGTGTACTTTAGTTTTAATAGGCAGTACATGGCAGTGTGTTTGAAAAATTCATGTAACCAAAGTATATACAATGAAAATAATTCTTTCCAGATCCATCTCTCATTCCTCAGTTTGTCTTCCCTGAGAAAACCACTATAAATATGGAGAGCATTTGCAAATACAGGTCTCGGGGACCCATTCTCAAGTTGTAATGATTTAGAATCTTTGAGTTTACCCAGGAACCTGGACTTTTAACAAGCCCCCCAGCTAATGTGGATGCAGGGTCTGGGGCTGAGGACAATTGCTCCAGTGATACTGTTATACCCAATTCCATAAAAAATAGCCAATTCACCCTGTATTCGTCAATGATATTTCAGTTCATACAGCCTCTCAGGAATATAGGTGTTTGATTAAAATGGGTTCAACTTTCCTTGGTTTTATACACATTTATTTTTCAGGTTTTGGAGGCAGGAACATCCAAGGTCAAGATGCTGGCCAGTTCAGTTCCTGGTGACAACCCTCTTTGTGGCTTACAGATGAACACGTCTTGTCAAAATCTCACATGGTATGGGGAGAGAGCCCCAGTCCCTCTTCCTCTTCTTATAATGACACTAATCCCACCATGAGGGTCCCATGCTTATGACCTCATTTAAACCTAATTACCTCCTAAAGTCCCCCTATAAATACCATCACATTGCGGGTAAAGGCTTCACCAGATGAATTTTGGTGGGGACACAACATTCAGTCCATAACCCTGGGCTTCTAGTCCACTCTGCCATGTCCAGCTGAGAGCTCTTTTAAAGCTACTTTGATTATCAGGATTTAGTTTCTTCATCCTTAAGGAAAGCAGACTGAATCAGCTCAAGGGGATCCAAAGTGCTCCCCTGGGGAAATTAGAACGCTCTTTGGGCCTGAGATAGAGGGAGGTGTTGATGAATGAGTAGGGAGGTTTCAATCTCAGTAGACCACCCCCCTTCCCTCACCCCCAACTCATCATTCAACAAAAGCTGCTCCATCCTATCTATCATCTATCTAACATCCATCACCTGTCATCTTTTAAAGAATAAACTCCAGACTGCTCAGATTTCGCCAGACTTTCCACTAATATTCTTTGTCATTTCCAAGACCCAATCCAGGATATCATGTTGCATTTAATGTCTGATTTGATTTTTGCCTCTGATTAAGATTTTCCTCAAACTAATGGTTCCAGAATGGCAATGGAAAGAAATGCTTGATATCCACTGGAACAACTGGGGGCTAGTTGTCTTCCACTGCTATGTTTGAGGCTGACATGATATATATGTGCTGCCGAAGCGAGCACTGAGGCTGACATTATAAATGATGATTAGCGAGGATTAGCTGTGACGTACGGAAACAAAGTCTTTGGAGTCAGGCCCAGCTGGTCTAACTTTTGCTCTCTGGAGGATATTGGACAATTCAGTGAGCCTCCCTAGACCTCAGGATTCTCATCTGTAAGATGGGAGAGTATTACCTAATTTACATGTTTTGAAGATAAAGTGAATTTGGCACAAGGTACATCTGTAAGAGGCATTCTGTCTATGGTGGCTGATCTCCAGGTTCATACGGTGTCACGGCCTTCAAATCAAAAGACACCTAGGCCTCCTCATGGCTATACCATCGGGGTTGCCATCCAGGCACTTGTCCCCCATGCCCTGCTGAACCTCAAACATTTTCATGTGTCTGCTCTCTCACTCCAAGAAAAAACCCTCTGATATCTAATGTTTTGATCATACTGTCGAGAAGGGATTTAAAGCATGATTCCTAATTCAGTTGTTCCAACACGGAAAAAGATTACATAATTAATGCATGTTAATCATAGAAAAATTAAGTTATATGGATAAACAAAAGGAAGAAAATAGAAATCAGCTGTAATCATCAGACCACCCAGAAATAACCTTGTTATCATTTTAGGATCTACATCTGGGAAGATACATCTTTTCTTTTTCTCTTCTTTTTTAAGTTGTACTATTCTATGCATTACTTTTTTTGGAATTCTATTGTCATTTACTCTATATTCACTCCTATTCATATAATAAAGTATAATTCTGGAATGTAGTTTTTAAACTATACTATATGGATGTATTAAAATTGTCTTAGCTAACTCTCTATTGTTGGATGGTTTGGTGGTTTCAATTTTAGCTATTGCCAATAACATTGCAATATGCATCCCTCTAGCAAAATCTTCATGCACCATTCTCCAGTTTGGAATTTTGAAGCTGGCAGTTGTCATACTGTGCCTTCACTCTTTTCCTCTTACTTTCCTTGGGGGGACTGTGTGCTCCTTTGAGGGCAGCAAGCACAGCCTACTGCCTTCATCTTCATGTGACCGTCTGTACATTTCTACTCTTGGGACCCATTTCCCGGAACGTGCTTCCCCATTGTTTATTCTGCTTGGATTTTTGACGTTTGGATTCTTAACTCTGGTCCATATCCTCATTCAACAGATATCTGTTGAGAACTTTTGATGTGCAAAGCATGGACCAGGAGCTGGTGAAATAGAGCAAATAAGACAAAAAGTGGTCTTGCCCCGGAGGAGGGGCCCTGCAAAGTGGTAGGTGGGCAGAGTAAGGGAGTACACACAGGGATGATTTCAAATAACGATAAATGATGGGAGTACTAGAAAGCAGGTAGGAAGAGGAGGAGTCTCAGAGAGGGGCTCAGAGGAGTTTTCTCTGGGGAAGCCACCTTTGGGCAGAGATCTGGGAGGTGCAAAGATACGGCCTGCCACTGGGAGGGGGAGAGTGGAACCTTGCAGAGGAGTAGCCACTGCAAAGACATTGCAGCAGAAACCCTTGAGCTGTTCACAGGGCAGCAGGAGAGACCCAGAACAAGGTCACAGGAGATGGGCCCCAAGGGGCTGGACAGGGGCTAGACCACACTGGGTCTCAGCCTGTGGGGAGGAGTTCAAATTTTATTTGAAGTTCAGTTTTCTTGAAGGCAGTGGGAGAAAAACAGGATCTGGTTTTCATTTTTAAAAAATCGTTCCGCTCAAATTTTATCCTAAACCCTAATTATCCAGATGAGAAATGCTCAGCAGGGAGAGGGATAGTGCCTCAACAGATATTGGCCAAGAGAAAGAGACAGGGTTTTCTGAGTTGTAGTTTCCTGAGCCTTCCAGATTTCTTTTTGTGGCAGATACTGTTATTAAAATCGATATCCAGGCGTTGTGGGATTGCTGTGTTGTAACACCTGCAACTAATATAAGATTACATGTCAGCCCTACTTCACTAATCATAATTTAAAAATCAATACCCATTACACCCCTGTGTTTGCTACCAGAATTCTGATTTTGTCAGGTGCCAACATATGCCTCCTTCTGGGCCTCCTTTGTAGTGCAGGTGGCCTTGGGAAGCATGTGACACCATTCTGCCCAGTCAGATATAAGAAAACTTTGGAGAATTCTGGAAGGGACACGATTGGTGCAGCCCACCTCCTCCTCTGCCTTAAATAGAACAGAGGTGATGTCTCAAACACAGAGCCTTTCAATGACATGCTTGAGGACAAAGATAACATGTTAACGACGCAGGGTGGGAAGAGAGCAGCAGCTTGGGTCTCTGATGGCTTGAATGAGCAGCTGAACCATTAACACCAGCAACTCCCTTAACTTCTTGTTACGGGATGAAATAAAACCCTTATTTAGTTAGAGCTGCCGTTCCTGAGGTATTCTGTCAACTGCAGCCAACGCCTTCCTAACAGATACATTTATCACCTTGGAAAAGTGGAAATGACTCCAGTAGTAATTCCACAGCATGTTAATAAAAATCATTAAAATTCTGAATAACTTAATGGGTATTAAAATTGAAATGATTGCTGAACCTAATTTGGGAAGCCTGTGTGTTGTGGTTTATGATTACCCTAATGTGCATTAGGGTTTGCGATCTCCATGCTACAGATGTGTTATTAAATTGCCACAGGATATAAAAACGCTTTCTACAGTGCTGTGCAGATGTAGAGGGGAACCACGCCTGAGAAGGGAGCCACGCCAAAGGCTTTGGTGAAAAGATGATTGGGCTTTCTTGGTCTCTCAGATTGTTTGGTTCTCACTGAGGATCACACGGTGATCCAGGTCCAGCCAGGTTGGCCCTAACTCTGACGTTTTAAAGTCCCAGGTGCCTAGCTGAGGTCAGAGAACACACTATTTAAGTGATGCTGGTCACTGACTCCTGCAGATGCCTTTGAGTTTGAGGCATTCCCTCTCCTCTGGTGAAATTATTGAGGGCTGGTGGTCTCCCAGTCATAGTCCTTTGAAAATATAATTTCAAAAAAAATGTAATTTCGAAGCCGTTTGAGAAGCATCTACCCTATTCTAGGCATATTATGCATGACTTTAAACAAACAATTTATAATCCTCCTTACCCTTCATCAGGATTTGCAGACCAGACATGATTTTCCTGATGAAAATCAAGACCCAGAAAAGTTAAGTCATTCCCCCCAATTCATACAGCTCAGTAAGTGGACAAAAAAAGAACTTGTCCTTGGATATTTACCTGGATCTAAAACCTGTGATCTTTAGGGATCTTTGGGCCCCATCTAGAGGAATGCTTGCAGCTTCCGTGAACCACACAGAGGTGTAAGCACAGAGGTTCACTTTTCACCATTCGGAAAATATTTAGAGTGGATGGAATGTTGACCCCCAAACGACATGTTCACCCAAAACCTGCAAATGTGATCTTACTTGGCAAAAACGGTTTTTGTAGATATAAATAGGTTAAGTATTTTGAGGGGAGGAGATTGTCCTGGATTAGGGTGGGGACAAAATGGGAGTGCTGTGTCTGTCAGCCAAGGAGCCCGGAGGTGGGGTAGCCACGGGAAACTAGGACAGCAGATTGAAATGGGTTCTACCTCAGAATCTCTAGGAGGAACCCAATCAAGCCAAAACCTTGATTTTAGATTCTGGCCTCCAGAACTGTGAGAGGATGAATTTCTGTGGTCCTAAGCACCAGATTTGTGGGTGTTTGTCATGGCAGCTCTAGAAAATGCACACCTCACCAGGGTAAGAGGGTGGGACAGGAGGAGACCAACACTCAGTATCTGAAATGAGAGACATAGGTTGCATGTGTTGCTTAGGACAGTAAGAAGGAGCTACAAAATCTAAGAATTTCAGAAAAAAGCAAAGAAAAAAGAGCAAAGCAAAAACTTCTCCCTCTCAGAAGCCATTTTGCCAACATTGATGAATATCATCCTGAATTTCTCTCTAGGTACGTATTTAGACAGAAGCCTTGGTAGATACAGCTTTATAAAAATAGGTTCACACGATGCCTGCTATTTTTATAAACATGATTAAACCCAAGACTACTTATATTTACCAGAAGAAAAAGAAAGTAGAATTAAGCTTTCTTTTGCTGCACATATGTATTTGTTCATAATAAGAGATATTAACTCCTAAAACATATTTCTCAGGTGAAGAGACAATTATGAAAAAAAATATTAAGAGTTTGGCATGATTTCACTTTTTAAAAACTGGATGTTTCAACTCTACATGATAGGTATTTACTTTCTGCTGTGAACGGGAGATTTTATGCATTTTCTTTTCCTTTCCAGCCTCAGCCTCCCGATTTTTTTGTTAGTTACAGTATTACTTTTAGATTTTCTGGAATTATAACATTTAAATTATGTTCTGTTGACTCATTCCCACTGTTGCTCAGCTTTGGTTCTGTGTTTAAATGGATCTGGTGCTTATGGTTGTCCTTCTATGGTGCTGGGTGTTTAATTTTGATTCATGCCTTAGAATGCTGGATTTCTTCATTAAGTATTTTTCAGAAAGCACTTTGCTGCTGTAGACATTGAATTCTTGCATATTTAAGAACATTGGTTTCTTGTAATAGTGGTAACATTTGGCTGAGTAGAAAACTCTTGGGCTCCTTTTTGCCCCTATGAACTTGGGTGATGTTTTTATGTTGAGCGTTGGTGGTGGTGGTTGGAAGAATCATGAGATTCTTGTTCTCTAAACGACGTAGACAGGACACGCCCATTTGAATTTCAGTATCTTCACAGAACTTGCCCTGATGCTTCTAATTTTGCTGATTTTTCCTGAAATACAGTGCGTTCTTTAAATCTTGAGATACTTAGGGGGATGGGTATTAAGGAGGACACTTGTGATGAGCACCAGGTTTTGTAAGTCATGAATCACTAAATTCTACTCCTGAAACCAATATTACACTGTATGTTAACTAACTCGAATTTAAAGAAAAATTTGAAAAAAAAAAAAACAACCCTTAGAGGTTTTCTTTACCTCAAAAAACTTTTTTTGAATTTCTTTAAGTATTTTTCCCTGTTCCCTTGTGTTTTCTGTTCAAAATACCAGTTTGAGGATGTCAGCCTGCCTCTTTTTTCAATTTGAATTGTCTTGTTTACAATCATTTTGATCCCATTGTTCCTTTCTTTTTCATTTCCTGCGATTTCTTAAGCGTGGCCTGCGTTTTCCATGGTATTTATCTATATTCACTTTCTTCTAAGTTGACTTTCATCTCTCTAATTGCTTTATTTTTAGCTTCCATTTTTTCCTGAGCACTGCCAGTTCACTTTGCAACCAGTTTTCTTATTTCTTTTTGGATCACTTCTATTCCCTCTCCAAACTTTTTTTTTCCTCTGAAAAACTATGTCGTCAATGACTTAATACTGAAGAGAACTAATGTCTTTGTTCTCTGGAAGAGATCATTTAAGCTGTATATATTTTTTTAATCTGTCTTCAGCATTTACTTTTTCTCCTTGCTTTCCCCCCTCTTAGAATACTTATACTGGGGTCCTCGCCACCTGGCTTCTTTCTGGGTATTACTCAAATATGAATAGGTGCATTCAACTGTTGATCAACACTAGTGCAGAGGGGACATGGGGTAGGGTGTGGTTATCCATATTAGTTTGTGGTCTCTGCCCTTCCATTCAACCTGCCCTGGTGAAATGTCTCCCTCAGACTTTGGTCTCCAGGGTGTCAGTGATACTTAGGAAACACGTAAAGTTGTGATTTCCAGAGTTGTCCCTCTCAGTCCAGTTCATCCTTTTTCATACCAAGTTGTAGTCCTTAAATTCTTGCATGTTTAAGAACATTGGTTTCTTGTTGTAGTGGTACCATTTGGCTGAGTAGAAAATTCTTGTGCCCCCTTTTTGTCCCTTAGAACTTGGTTGATGTTTTCATGTTGAGTGTTGGTAGTGGTGGTTGAGAGGAATCCTGAGATTCTCGTTCTCTACATTACGCAGACAGGACACATTCCTTTGAACTTCAGTATCTTTACAGTACCAGTCCTGTGGATCTCCCAACTGGAAACTCCCAACCAGAGACTCCTAAACAACAAACATAATGCATCTTCTTGACTCCTCCTTATTTATGTGCCTCTCCCTTCCCCCTGGCTATCAGCAGTGTGAAGGTAGATTTTTGTAGGGATATTCTGGCTTATCCTATGTGAGGTACGCAAGACAGATGCCCAGCAGTATTTCCGGTCCTAGCCTCTTTTGAGACATGCTGTTCATTCTCCTCCCCTCAAAGCTAGGCATGGTCAGATGAATTGCTTGCACAGCAAAATGTGAGTAGAAGTAACATGAACTTCCTACCCTCTTTCTTCCCTTTCACTGTTGAACTATGAAGTCTCATGCCTTGATAGTGGTCTAGGAAGATGGTAAAGTTGGCTAGGTCTCTGAGTACCCACACTTTTACCCTATGTTGAGCACTTGGCAATAACCATATTGTAGCATCAATAGTATGTAGCAATAAAAACAATAGATAATACAGAAGCCTCTGCTGTTTTAAGCCATTGAAATTTGGGATTTGTTTTTTCTCCTGTATAGTCTTTGACCAACACAGGGCAAGAAAAGCCAACAATTTCTGTATGAAATACTAGGGAGCCTGGAAATTGAGGTGGTGAGAAGGGCTGGCTGAAAGTTATGCCATCAGAGCAAATCGTTCGTCACCCATCCAGGACACTGGCTAGCTTCATTGGCTTCCTTGTACATTGGAGAGAAAATTTTGTAGACTCTGCAAAGTTAAGGCCTCTTGTTGAAGAGGTTTCAGATTTCTTGGGTTCACCAGGAAATGAAGCAATGGAACCCAAGCTTTTTTGTTGTTTTTTTTCTCTTTACTTCCTTTCCTACATCTTCTTTTGCCTAAACGAATTGCTGTTGACAGCCTCAATTACTATCTCTGGACAAACTCAGTTGATTTCTGATCAGTTACAGTGATCATGTATCTCCCTTAAAGAGCCAAGGGAGCTGCTGCCTTCAGGTCATAGTCTGCAATGGTTTCTCTTTTTCTTTTATTTAATCATTTGTTCTCTCTGTAATTAAAAAATGTGTGTACAATCCTAGATGTTTCCTAAAAATAAAACCTTGCATATTTGAATTACCACCACGCCAAGAGACAACTGAAGATGTCTTAGGTCTGGTCCGGTCTGTAGTTTGCGTATTAGCTCCATAGTGACATCTCTTCCTCAGAACCAGACCATCCAGCCTTACATACCTGCCTGGTCATTCTTTAATGGCATGGCCCCAGAGAAATTGCATAAATTTTCTGATCTTATTTTCTTATCTGTAAAAATGCTATAATAGCAGTGGACTTTTTAATCCCACAAGAATACTGGGAAAAGCTGATGAACTAATATGTGGGAAAGCCCCTGGAGCAGTGCCTGGTGCCAAGGGTGCACTCAGTACATATTACTTGAAAGCACTTTGCTAATTTTGCAAGTGGCCCATCAGTGCATTTATTCATGTACTTAACACATGTATAATTACCTACCATTGTGCAAGACATACATAAGGAGATAATGGTGAAATTAAGGTAACAATGGAAATCAGATGTTGTGCATATTCTGAGATTACAGGAGCTAACATCTGAGTGCTTACTATGTTCTCAGGCACTGGGATACATCTGTATGTGCGCTATCTCACTTAATCTGTAGAATCAGCTCTACATATATCACTGTCACTACCCCCACTCTAGAGATAAGAAAACGGAGGCACAGAGGTATGAAGGAACTGGCCCAGGTGACCAAACAGCAGAGTTGGAGTGGACAATGAGGGCAGCATGACCTCAGCTACACCTGTTTGACCATGATTATCATCATCATCATCATCATCAATCTCCATCACTCTAGAGATACCCACTGGCACTAGAAGTAGACAGCTTCCTCAGGATGGAGTCATGGAAGGCCTTAGAAGAAAAGGGTGACTAAACTCAGCCCTGAGGTTTGAGTAGAGGGTGCCCCCTTGGAGACCTGAGCCTGGGCCTCTCTGGTGAGAGACCAGTACTGGATGGTAAGCACAGATCCAATATGACTGGCTTTGCTGTTAGATTTTGGGAGACAGATTCTAGCTGGGGTTCATTAGAACTCTGGGTAAGCCCAAGTATTTTTAAAATCTTCAGCTGGGTGTGGAAGAATTAAATAGCTATCCTCTCTAGGGTCTATAAGCTCTTTTTTTACATGGGGTCATACCTCATTCCCATTTACATTACTGCAACCAAATATAGTATCTAACCCATGACTAGCCCTCAGGAAATTGTTGGCTGAGTGAGTGAATTAATGAATGAATAACTAGATTAATGACAGTAGTCAAAGTGGAGAAAAGAGCAATCAAGACCAGATTTGTTGAAGAGCTCATGTGTTGGTTGAGGTTGCTCTGTGCTTGGGAATGGGAGGTGGGGGTGGTGTGGCTGCCCCACATAGTGGCACCTTCCAAAGTGGTTTGGATGATTTGGGGATTCTTGGAAATAGAACTTGGGAGTTACCAGCATCAAGTAGAGGATTTCCCTGGCTGTGGGTGGGGCTGCCTTGTTGAGCTATTAGGTGTCCTATGACTAATTTAGCATCTAGAGTGAAGCTGATTCCAAAGAATGTTGTTTTCATTTCTCAGAAAGCATGTTTCTAAGAGAAGCCTTAAAGGCTCTTGGAAGCGTTCACAGCCTAGAAGGTGTTGGGATCTTGTGCTGCAGACTGTGAGCCCCTTGAAGATAAGAGCCAGGACTAACTACTGTCTTTAAGCCCAGTGTGATTCAGAGAGTGAGCTTAACCAGTGTCTTTTGTCCCTTTCATGATACTCAGTGGCCAGAAGCAGACTGTTGTCAAAGGATAGATGGTCACAAAGGGACTTTTGGAGAAAGGGATGTCTGAGTTCAGCCCAGGACTTTGGTTAGGGGGTTCCCAATCAGTTGAAGGCATCCTGAGCCAGGGCCCAGATTGTTGCAGAGCTGGGGTCCTGGTAACTACAAAGAGTTCAGTATGGAAGCACAGGGTCTGTGAGGGCTCTCCGTGGATCAGAAACTGATGTTGCCCTGCTCTGTGGCCTTCGGCCCACCCCAGAGCCCACCTGTATCTGCAGGGGAAAGTTCCCATTCACAATGACAGCTGTCTCCTGAGTTGCCTGTGGCCCTGCGCCTCCCTGCCTGGGGGATTTCTTTGGAGCTACAGGAGTCTGTGGGTTGCCAGGAAGTGCAGGAGATGGGAAGACCCAGTGGTGATCCTTAACCTGTGAGAGACATGGGTTGGTGGACGAATACCTCAGCCTCCCTATCTTTGATGAGACAACCCTGAAGTGTGTTTTACATGGCTCCCCAGGGTCCCCAGAGGGATAGAGCCTTGGCTGCCCACAGTGTTGATCGATTCGATAACACTCCTCCTTTTTTGCTTTACTATCTCTTTGCTTTATGCATACTTTCTGCTTTGTGCACAAAAACCAGTCTACTCCCAAGTCTTTGTCTTAAGGTCCACTTTTGGGGAAACCAAAGTATGATCGTCTGTGTCATGCACATGATTGGTGCTCAATAAATACTGATCGATTCTGCCCTGGATCAGGATGAACACCAGAAGCTTGCAGAAACATTAATGGGCACCAGTGCTGATTCACTTGACCTCCTAATGGGACCTCTCCTGCTCTGTGACATGCTATTTATGGTCCTCTGGACCAGTCCCTGTCTGCTCCCTGGCCCTCCCATTTGGAGGTGCTGCTCCCCTCCCATCCACAGCCAGCCCCTCTCTGGTCTCTGGTCTCTAGTCAAACCCCACTGAGGCTGGCTCAGGCTACCTTGGTGGGGATCTGGACCATGAGGTCCAGGATGCAGGACAAGTGGCTGAGTCTTCACATCTGGGCACCCTCCAGCTGTAGTTCTTGCCCATTCCTGCTGCCTAGCCAGGCTTGGAATGACATCTGCCCTCGAATCCTCATGAGAGTCTCAGTGATGCTAAATTTCTTGCTTGGCAGCTCTGCTTGGAAGTCACACCCTGACCAGGGGACACTGTTGCTGATAGCCGCCATTGCTTCTTCCTCCCCCAACTCACCTGAATCAATCTCTTTAAAGATCAACATCTACCCTGGTTTAAACCTAATTTTATGAGGAATGGCGCTTTGAATCTGGAATCATATGAACTGAGGATTAAACCCCACTTCTGCTATTTACTGGTTAGATGACTTTGGACAAGACACTTAGCTTTCTGAGCCTTGGTTTTCTCATCTGTATAAAGGTGATATTAATACCTGTTTCAAAGCGTTGTTAGAGGTAATATACTGTGAGTGCTCTGTATTTGCTTAGCACATAGAAGGTTCTATGAATTTCTTCTGTTTTTTCAATGTCATGTAATTAATTATTCGCCCTGCTCTGGATTCCTGGATCTTGGCCCTGCCTCCCTGTTCATATTCCCCCTCAGCTCACAGCTGGTTATGCCTCCTGGCAACAAAGAATGTCTGATTTATGACCCAGGACACTGGCCTCTTTTAAGTGGGTCATTGCTGTAACTGTGTTTTCTTAGATTCTGAACTTTTTGACATTAATTCATAACAGAGCCAATTAAATTTACCAGTTATCTTATATTTTGTATTCTTGATGCTCTGGCAGTTATGACCTCACTGTCGGGGAGAAACTGCTCTTCCTAGGGCTAGCCAATTTTTGGAGATGGCAAAAGCTCACCTGGGAGCATAACTTTTTTTTATTTTTGAAGATTTTGTTTAATTTTTTGAGAAAGGGATAGAGATAGTGAGAAAGAGCACGAGCTGCAGGGAGGGGCAAAGGGAGAGGCAGAAACAGGCTTCACTCTGAGCAGGGCTGGATCCCAGGACCCTGGGATCATGAACTGAGCTGAAGGCAGACACTTAACCACTAAACCTAACTCACTGAGCCACACAGGCACCCCAGGAAACATGACTTTTATATGTAAAGTCTAGTCCGGAGCCCAGAGACCCCCGCCCCCCAACAAATCCTTTATCAAACTCTTCAAGTCTGTATTCTTTCTGCCCTAAATCACCTCAGGGCCAGCTACCTGACAACTGGGGACAGTCCCTATGTCCCAAAGACTGCTGGAATTATTCGAAGGAGCCAATCTTGTGTACCCTGACCTGCCTCACCTTTCTTTTAAAACACAACGATTCTGTACCTTAGAGTTTCTCCCTCTCCCTCTGTCTTATAACCAAAGCAGGAGCTTCCCCACGTGGCCCTGAGTGTCACGGTATGCCCCTCCTCTCAGAAAATGTAAGTCATAAAGATCTTTCAGGGCTCAGCCTCTCTGTGTTCTCAGCCAGTCACTTCCCTAAGTTAAAATCCCACAGGTACCTCTTGAGATCATTCTGCTCAAATCCTTTTGGGAAACAAATGAAATGCTCAAATTCTTATCAGTGATTCGAATCCCCTTGGGTACAGATTTCTTCCTAAGACACTTCCAGTTCCTTGGGTAAGAAAGTGCCAGAACCATATCTTATGGCTCATGACCTGTAAGATTCCTCATGACTTCATCTGTGAAACCTGAAATGTGAAGAGTAGATGCCAATTCTATTTGGATCCACACATATTTTGTAGTGTTTGAAAATTATAAAACAAATATATTTCTTGCAAAAAAAAAATGAACATGGTATGGATATAGAAGGATATAGAGTTAAATGCGAGAGTTCCTTTCCATAAATCTCCTTTGAATCCTGACCCTCAAAGTCTCCTACTAACCATGTTGTATGCACATCCTTCCACACCTTTTTTACTCTGCACAGACATGTACACATATCGAGACACATTTCTTTAAAAAATGAGATCCAAACAGATCTCTTTTCCACAACATGCTTCTTCACTCGATGATCTCTGGTGAAGGTCCATCTCTGCCCAGGGTTCTGTGGTATGAGCAGACTATGACTTATGTAGGCCTCCTTCTCTTGATGTACATTTGCGCTGTCTTTCATGTGGTGTCAGTTCAACTGCCATTTCTGGAGAGCTCCCTGTTCAGCTACAGTGTCTGGCGAGGCCTTCCACATCTGTCCTTGGGTTTCCCTCTGACCTCAGCTCCTGTCATTACCTCTTGTCTCCCTCTGCCTCAGCCGCACTGTCTTATCACACTCTTCCTCAAATATTCCAAACATATTCTGACACCAGGGCCTTTGCAGGGGACTTTCTCTCTGCCTGGAATGCTTATATTTTAGGCTCTCAGAGGCTCGTGCCCTTACCTGCTTCAGGGTTCTGCTCAAACATCACACATCTGAGCCTCTCCTGCTCCCAGTATGAAATAGAACTCCCCCTGTTTTGGCCCTGTGCCCCCATCCCTGCTCTATTTTTTCCCTGAGTGCTGTGCCATCCTCTGAGGTAAGGAGGGGTTACTGTTTTATTGTTTGGAAGGTCCAGGTGTGTGCCAAGTTTCTGTCTTGTTCACTCTGTCCCCCTTATTTAGGACAGACCCTGGCACATGGCCTTCAGCAAGTGCGTGTTCACTGAGAACAGCCCTGCTTGTTGCTGGTGCTCTCACATCATCTAGTTGTCACAAACACCCTATGGAATAGGTAGGTTTGCCTCATTTTAAATGTTGAGGAAATGGGTTCAGAGAGGTGGCCTCTCGTGTCCCAGGTCACACAGCAAGGAAGTTACGTGGAGTGGTGGTTTTCAGACCTGGAATCCCAGGAACCATGCTACGTGTTCAGGGTCAGGATCTTTAGGTGTCAGGACTGGGAGTTTGCCTCTTCGCTCCCAGGGGATTCTGAGAAAGGCCAGGGCTGGGAATCCTGTGTGTTTTAGCTTGCCTGGAAGGTCCGCTCCTGGCCTTTTTCACAGCTCTAGCAGCCCAGGGACCATGGGTTCTGATCCCAGGGAAGGGTCCTGCAGAACGTGTGTGTGAGGGATGAGTGTTGGAGGCTCTTGGCCTTCAGTTAGGGAACTGAGGCTTCCAGACAAGCTCACCATCTGTTTTCGGGCTTTTATTGCAATTGTTATGATTACTTCCTTGTTGGGACAGGCGGGGTTGGGGTTGGGGGGCACCTCCCAGGTTTTGGCACGCACGTACTTTCCTGGTTTTTCTCACTCCTACCTTTTCATTTTATTCAAATCCCTCTAGAAAAGCCTGTTGGTGCTCTTTTTATATGGTAATTACTGCTGTTTACTGTTTGATGCTGGAGTAAGGAAATAGTTTTCGGGAGAGGCAAGCAGGACTCCCAGGATATCCTGGCTCTAAATCCTCCTTCCTTATACCCTCTGCCCGCCGGTGCCTGGGAGCCTTCTAGTGGTGCTCCACACTGCACTCCGGAGAAGGAGGTCTGCAAGGGGGCGTTCTTGGAGAGACTACGGAGGGATGGAAGGATGTGGATGTCCCGCAGGGCTATGCAGGGTAGCAGGGAGGGCCAAGGCCCCAAGGCTGGGGCTGCTTTCCCGGTCAGATGCCAGCGTGGTGCTGAAGGAGCAGAGGGCTTGGGGTGAGGCCCAGTTCACAAATGGCTTTGCCACTCTCTCCTACATGTCCTTGGAGCTTCGGAGCTTTGACAGTGGCTGTATCCACTTTGGGACGGTGATGAGAAGTGAATGAGGGATGTCAGGTGAGTGCTTCTACATAGAAACCCATGAGCACCACGAGGTGGATGGCTGTGCCATCTGGGCTTCCTGGGAGGAAGATGGAGTTGAGTTTCTTGATTTCTGGAGGAACAGAGAGTTTGGCAATTTCTAGAGAAGAGCCATTAAATTTAGCTTGGTGTCTCTGGCACATTCCTCAAATTTTCACTTCCTTTTGCACTAGCCAAAATTTTCTCTACAAAACCATTTAAATTAGTATCACTCAATCCAAGGTTAAAGGAATATTCTAGAATCTCTGGTTAACTATTGTTAACGTAAATCTAGGTTCAGGATCTGGATACTCATGAATGCTTTGCTGTCCCTCCTTCCTCCCCTCTCGTTCCTTCCCTCCCTGCCTGCTTGTATTTACAAAGTCTTTGCTGCAACAGAAAAAGCGTGACATTCAGTCAGTCAGACCTGGGTTAACATCTTATCTTACCCACTTAATTCTTTCATGTGTTAGTGTTTTAATGTAGAAAAATGAGGTTAAGAATACCTATCAATGGGTTTTGAGGACCAATAATAATAGTTAATATTCGTAGAACTATATGCCCAGCACTTTACCTATATTAACACATTTAATCCTCACAATTATCCTATGAAGCTGGTACTCATATTATGCTGTTTTACAAATGACAAAGCACATGGTGAGAAGTTAAAATAACTTTCCCAAAGTCACGCAATTAGTAGGGAACAAATCTATAACTCTCACTACTATTATTTTTATTTTAAAAGATTTTTTTTTTTATATGAGGGAGGGTGGAGGGAGAGAGCAAAAGGGAGAAGCAGACTCCATACTGAGCATGGAGACTGCAGTGGGGCTTGATCCCAGGATGCTGAGATCATGACCTGAGCCGAAACCAAGGGTCTGATGTTCAACCAACTAAACCAATCAGGAGCCCCTCACTACATTATTTTAATTCATCCTTGTACATGGAATTCTGAACACAAACTTATTAAGACTAACTAGTTGACTAACTATGCTAACAAACCAGAACAAATCTCTTACCTGTGAGTAACTTTACCGAAATAGTGGTACTTCTTCCTCCTTGTTCTCCATCTTCCTGCTTCTCCTTTCCAGCACAAACCCAGCCTCACCTTGTTGGTTAAGCTATCATCTTATCATCTTATCTTTTAAAGTATATAATGTTTATTATTTATGAGATATATTAGCATATATCTCATTTGACTTTTAAGAATGGTTGCAGTTGTGAGACGGAGTAAGTGTTTTTATTAGCTGCCCTTAGAGAGGAGGAAACAGCCTCGTCGTTTAGGGCAGGGAGCCTGATGGAATTCTCAGTTTTCTTCTGGCTTGCACAGGTTTCTGGATCTTGAGTTGCGATGTTCCCGTAGAAGGCCTTGACTCTTGTTGTTTAGCAAACATCCATTCCCTCTGCTGGAATAGCCCCTTGATTTTCCCTTGGAAACCTTTTCTTTTCTCCTCCCCTCAGAACTTGCGGTTCTGGTGAGGTATGCCCATGCTCCAGCCTCTGCAGAGTTTTATATTACTCTGGTCACAATTATTCATTCAAGGGAGAGATAGTGACTGAAATGAGTTCAGAGAAACTCAGTGGTGGGACTTTTCTGCTGGGATTGCTGAGCTGCAAAGATGTAGTCCTGTAGCTGTTGGTGACCCTACCTGCCATCATAAAGAGAGACCTGACCAACAGTGAAGTCAACTCAAAGAAAAGCAGAACCAAGAGATGTGGAAAGACAGAGTTCAGGCCATATCCTTAGAGTACTGGATTCAATAGAACCTGAAGCCAGAAGATCTATCTGAGATTTTAGTTCTCTGTATTAAGAAATCCCCTCCTCATTTCTTACTTTGAAGCATCTTGAGTTGGGTGTTCTATCACTTTTGGTTGAAAGAATGCTAACTGATGGAACCAACCCCCCCTCCCCGCAAAAGAGACTGTTCTTGACAAGTGGTGAGGGATACTGTGTCTAATTATTTTTTTTCCTTTTTCACTGGAATGCTGGGCACTGATTAGGTGCCTGTAAAGATTTGTCAATTCATTAATTGTGAATTCAGTGGAAGATGAGATAGTTATTAAGAATTTTCAACTATTACTTAAAAATCCTTGCATACTGGACAGATACTCCCTTTTTTGAGATATCCGGGGAAATTTGGAAAAACTTTTCTTTGGGGTTCTTTCCAACTTGCTTGATTTCCCACTGAGACCAACTGTAGTTCACATGGATTTGCAGTGGAGAAAGTCATATTTTATTTTTAGTACTGTTTACTCAAATTCTTTACTAAGAATTTTTACCACTTAAGCATGAAGATCTGATCTTTCTGAGCTGCAAGGTGGACCATCTTATTCCTCTCCCTTCATGGACTCCTGTTCACTCACAAGAGGAGCCCCAGCCATGGATTTCTAGATTTTAGGGCATATACTGATGTCATGGTCAGTATTATTGGCTAGGCTTCAGTCCCCAGACTTTCATCAAACATTCATCTGGTTTTGGCATGAAGAAATTTTGCAGAGGTGATTAAAATCTATAACCAGTTGACTTTAAGTAGGGGAGGCTTTTCTAGGTAATCTGGTGGGCATGATTTAGTCAGTTAAAAGGTCTTAAGAGCTGAGGCTTCCCGAACAAAGAAGAAATCCCACTTAAGTTCTGCAGCATCTCCTCATGCCTGGAAGTTCTAGTGTGTTCTTCCTGGAGGTCTCCCTACAGATTTTGGAATCTCCAGACAATCTTCACAACTGCAGAGTCCGATTGCTTACCATATGTTGATTAATATATACTATCTTCTACTGGTTCTGGTTCTCGGGTTGAACACTGACATAGACAAATGACAAATTCTCCCTGATATGGTAGGCAAAATGGATGTACAGGGTTACGTAAGAGTAGAGATAAGACCATAATCTTTAGCGTTCCAAAGGGGCCCTGTCACATTATAAGACTAAGAACGCTGGTCTTCTGGGTAAAGCCCCAGGTTTTCATAATGATGCACAGTTCTCCATAACCTGTCTGTTCTGACCATCTTGGCCTCCTTTCTTGCTTCCTACCTTCTCACTTTTTTTATATTCCAGGATTAGCAATGAACCTGGGCCCCACAAGAGAGTTCATGAAAACCTCTACAGGAAACAAAGAAAACATCCTAGAGCTTTCTGGGTGCTCCAGACAAGGCTCCTCACTTCCCCATCTTTAAGTATCCATAAACCTGTCATGGTTTGTAATGACCTGAACTCAGTCCTCCCTCCCACTTATAGACTCACCTCTACTTTCTACCTTGAGCCCTATCAAATCCTTTATCCCAGTTCATATCCTTCCATACTTCCAGGTCATTGCTCATCTTGTGGACTTTCATCACTATAACCCCTTTCCTGACCCATCTCCTCCCCCTTCCTTTCCTAGTGCCTCTTAGAATCCAAGGTCACTCATCAGCAAAGGTCCTTCCTTGTATCTTCACCTTCCATTCTGAATGTCTTTGCATCTTCTTATTTTGACTACAGCTTGGCGCTGTCCCCTTGAGGACACCTCTGTTCCTGTAGCACACTCATGTGGTGGCTGTTTTCTACCCCTCAGTCTTCATTCCATTGGGCCCAGATGTGCAGTAGGAACTTGGTGCTTCTTCTTGTCATTTCCAGACTGTTCATCCCCTTGCCTTCTTCAGTCCCTTCAGGATCAAGTATCACTCATGTCATCTGTCCATCCATTGACCCACTGCTCCTCCTGGTTGACACCATCTACTAATTTACTCCACTCCTCTCATATCTTGAAGATTTCAGCTCCTGGCCTCTGTCTGTCACTCTCTCTGATATCACTGCCCTAATTCTAGGTGACTCAGTATCTCCTCAGAAAATCTGTCATATACCCTGTCCCACAGCCCCTTGAAATTTCTTTCTTTCAATGGTCTTGTCTCCAACTCAGACTCCGCCTCTTACTTACATGAGTATACCTATATTACCTATAACTACAGTATCTTCACAAACTCAGTTTCATGTTTCCTGCTGTCCTATCCCTGCTTCTTTTCTGGCATTCCATCCAGTATCCCAAATCCAACAACTATTTGATTTTATTTGGACACTACCATTTTCATTCTATCCTTTATTCAACTCCTCACCTGCTTCCTTACTGTGTTTAGATTCTATGGTAATTACTCTCTGGAAGACCTCATGACTCCTTGGCCTCTCTTTTGCTTTACTGAACCTTATTTAACGAAACTACCACTTTGGCTAGATGCAGTAGAGAAAGCACACAACCAGTTTCACTGCCCTCTATCTCCAAATGTGATTGTTTCCCTCAAAAGGGTCTTTGATTAATGTTGCCTATCAATTATACTATATTTTCTTATTTCATTAGCCATCTTACTCTCTTTTAAAACTATTTTAGGGGCACCTGGGTGGCTCAGTGGGTTAAAGCCTCTGCCTTCAGCTCAGGTCATGATCCCAAGGTCCTGGGATCGAGCCCCGCCCTGGGCTCTCTGCTTGGCGGGGAGTCTGCTCACCTTTCTCTCTCTCTGCCTGACTCTCTGCCTACTTGTTATCTTTGTCTGTCAAATAAATAAATAAATAAAATCTTTTAATAAAATAAAAAAAAAACTATTTTATACTTTGTCTTCTATTTTTAAATTTCCAATACCTCTTCCTCTGTGGTTATGCTCAATGAATGACCTTATTTCTCATTTTATTCAGAAAACAGAAGTAACCAGAAGACATACAAGCTTCCACCACTGCATTGATACTCCCTTTTGTGTGACATCATGTGGGTATTCTCTGCCACTCTCTTGTTAGAATGAACTGTTTGTGCCTGTATCCCAGGCCAACCTAACACCTGTGCACTGGATCCTATTCCCTCTTCCTACTCCCCCTCTCACCTTCTCAATGACATCACTCCAGCAAGCCTCCTCTCAGTCCTGCATGCCCAGCCTGCTCTCTAAATGTCATCTCTTGGGACGCCTGGGTGGCTCAGATGGTTAAGTGTCTGCCGTCAGCTCAAGTCATGATCTCAGTGTCCTGGGATCAAGTCCTGTGTTGGTTTCCCTGCTCAGTGGGGAGTCTGCTTTTCTCTTCCCACTCCTGCTTTCTCTCTCTCGCTCTCTCTTTCAAATAAATAAATAAAATATATTAAAAAGTGTCATTTCTTTCTGCCATGTTCTTCCTCATGTAATTGGTAACAGTTTTATCCAATGCTCAGACCAAATACCTTGGAGTTGCCCCTGATGGTCCGCATTCCTATAAACTGTACCTTAGCCACAACTCTTTGTGGTTCTCCTTAAGCATTGTCTCAAGCATCTCACCCTTCATCACCATCTCCATTGCTGCTACCCCTGCTCCTTTTCATATTAGCTCCTGTCTGAGTTATTGCAACTGTGTCCACCTGGTCTTCTTGTTCCTGCCCTTGGAGAAGGCACTTGGCAAGAAGAGCACTCATGTTCAAACCTGTGATGGGATCCCTTCCTACTCAGACTACAAAGTAAAGGCTTAGAATAAGCCACAGTCCTTCGATGGCTGCCCACGCCCAACCATGTGAATTCATCATCTACCTATCTCTCCTTTGCTCACTTGGCACCAGTCATACTGCCTCTGTGCTGCTCCTCAATATCCGGGGATATCACGCTAACTCCTTAAGAGTGTTCCTGCCTCAGGGTATTTGGATACACAGTACTTCCTGCCCAGAAAACTTTTCCTCAGATGTATGTACATATCTATACCTATACCTATGTAATCAATACCTATATGTAAATGTATATGTGTAGGCAACGTGTATCTACAAGTGTTCTTGCATGTGTATATGTATACATATATGTATATCTATACCTACATCTACATCTGTATCTATACTTATACCTATAACTACACTATCTATATCGGTCTTCATCTTGCTGTACCACCACTTCATCTTTATACTCAAATTTCACTTTCCCTGTGAGGTCTCTCTGATCACTCTTCCCCAAGTTACAAATCCAACCATTCCATTCTCCCTTCTTTGTCTTTTTTTTTTTTTTTGGCTCATTACATGTATTATCATATAACATACTATGTTTTTAATTTATTTTGGTATTGTCTATCTTCCTCCATGAAATGGAAGCTCCTTGGAGGTAGGTATTTTTATTTGTGCTTTTGGTTGTAGAACAGCATCTGGTGTATAGTAGGGACATGTATTTATTGATGAAGTAATTGAATAAAATTTACCAATGATAATAAACAGTATCTGATTGGGATCCATGATTTCTCACATCTAAGTCTTCAATTAGCTTGTTTCTGTATTAGTCTGCTCCCCCCCCCCAAAAAAAGGTGACCCCAAAGAGTCCCATGCACAAGAGACAAGCCCAGCAAAGGAGCATCTTGTTACAACTAGAGCTTTGGTCACAATGGCCAGGTAGGAGCATCTTGTTACAACTAGAGCTTTGGTCACAATGGCCAGGTAGGACCCCATAACCCTGGTGAGCTGGGCTGGGATGCAAATATCCTTCCCACATTCCGGGGGATATCACTCTAACTGCCAGGAAAGGCAAGTCCAGGGAAAACAAAGGCAACGGACAATTTTTCCTTTGGCTTTCAGGTCTAGTTTTGAAGAAAGCAGTCTGGTATTTGAGCTTTCTGGCTGGTGAAATAAAAATGCCACAAATAGAAATGTCCTTAATCAAATTAATTACATTTTATTACTATGCTCTGATGGGGTTAGTCTGCCCTCAAGCAGAGCAATGCAATGTAAGACATTTTATGCATGTCCATTTTATTTTGGTCTGTGAATTCTTTACCAACTGCGAGTGCTATTGTTGTTGAAATAATAAGTTTGGCAAGCCTGTTGAGAGCTTGGAGTAGGGATGATATCATTCACTCAATAGTCCATTTCTCAAACAGCAGGCTTAGACTTGTCTTAGAACTTAAGTCAGAACCTGTCAGTCACTCTCATGCTCAAAACGCTGCAATAGCCTCCTGCATCCCTTGAGATAAAGCTCAAGGCCCTTGAAAGGCCTTAGATGGGCTTGATTTCCACTCCCTTCTTACCTCACATCCTGCCTTATGCACTTCATTCCAGGCACCTGGCATCCTCCTATTTCTCGGATGAACCAAGGGCCATCAATGATGTCCTCCCTCAACTTGTTACTCCTCAGGCCAGAATGATCTTCATCCAGAAGCTGGCATGACTTATTCCTCTTTACCTTCCAGTCTGGCTCGAGTTGACTTCCCGTGACCCTAGCCTTCCCTGACTCACCTTTCTGAAGCAGCATACCTGCATCTCTTTTACCTACTTCCCTCTTCATTGTCCTCATCACTTTATGACAGATACGTCTTTTGTTGTCTTTGTTTGCCTGTCTACTTCTCAATGTCTGGAGGAGGAAGTTGTCTGTTTTGATATGGTCTCTATCCTGAGTGCCTAGAATGGTGTGAGGCACTTTGTGATTACAGAGTCCTGGCTCCTTATGATTAACTATATTGATCTTGCAGGCGACCAGAATTCCTAAAAAATAAGTCAAAGAGACTAGTACTTTCTTACAAGAGAGGAGAGAAAGAGAGAGAGGGAGATTGAGAAAACCAGTGTTAAAGTAATCTCAAATTCATAACCCTTATTCATATAAAAGAAGTCTCCTCTTGGGAACCTTCAAACCTGGCTGAATCTGGATCTGGTCCATCCGCATCCATCCTCCTCCCCATCATGTTGTGGGAGAAGGGTGGTAAGGCAAGCAGAAGGAGAACCTCTGCTCTCCTCAGAGGCCATTACCTGCTGTGGTCTGTCAGCCAGCTGCCCTCGAGTTTGAGCATGAAACCTCCGCAAACTGACCCTTATGATTTCAAATAATCAAAAGAAGACAGGCTAAATATGAAACATTTGGAAGCTAAGAACCTGATTTGGCCCAAGAAAGCTGATGCTTATTAAAATCTTCAAAGGGCAAACATGGAAACGATCCATGTTTTAGATTATCTTCATCTCATTTGTAATGTCTGGAACCATTTTTACAGCACTGAAATCAAAAGCTGCAAGAGTTCAGTTTTCTTCCTCCACACACCTCTTTGCTGGCAAGGTTCCAGAACATTCTCAGGCTTGTGGCTCACAGGAAGAGAATATGTGTGGTCAGAGGGCTTTTCTGACAGTCTGCACTTGAGCCAAGTTATTTTCAAAAACTGAGATGAGTGTAGAGAGGTCGTTATAGTTCAGAGTTTAAAATAAAAGTTTCAGGAAGGTTCACATGTTTCACTTAAAATGCAAAATATATGGCTGGTGTCATGGTGGCTATTTTTATATGATGTCTTTTGGAGATAAACATTTGCTATAGTTTGCAAGCTATCAAGGGGAAAAGAAGTAAATATTTTTTCTAGTGCTTTCTCTATGATGAGAACTGGGCTATGTATTTGTAGTACACATTTAATCAGCTCACTGTCCTTATCTTAAGCAATGACCCCACTTATAACCTCCCAGAGAAAAACAGAGAGCATGATCAGGATCCCCTCAATTTTTCCATCATCCCTAATTTATCCACATTACCATCTATTGTTTGCTTCCTGCCAGTCTCAATTGACACTGGTGAGAGGCAGGAACCATGTTTGTTCAAAACCAAGCCCAGCCTTGGGGATTTGTTTTGAGGTAGCTCTTGCCTCTCTTAGATTATCTGGCTCAGATATCCTCTCTCATTCTCTAGTAGCTTCATCTTCTAGCATTGGCTGATTGATCTCAGTCTGTATCAGTGTTGAAGTCTTTTCCATCTTGAAATAACCTTGACTTGGCTCCCTTGACCTGCCTCTAACTATAATACTTCTCTGTTCTTCTAAGGAAAGTAGATTGGATGGGTTAAAGGCAATGTGCAGACCAAGAAAGGGTGAAGAAAGCAAATCAACTTTTTCTAAGGGTGCTTTAGAAGATGTTACCTGAAGGCATTCAGTTGGGCCTGGCCATTCTGTCCTTGGGAGTAGATGGAAATAACTATTTCCAAACTCTACTAATTTGAAGGAACAACAGTTTAGATAGCTTGTCCAGATTTCACTGGTTTCTAGAGTGTTCTAGCTAAGGCCAACTATAAGTTGGATATTGACCATTAAGGAGAGGTATGGGGATGTAGGTGCACAGATATCTGAATGGGGAGGGGGATATATATGGACAGATGATATAAAGCATTTCTATTTCCTGCCCAGTGACTGCTTTTAAGTCTTTATGGAGAGAGTTTTTAATGTCAGATGTTGAAAGAAATGTTTCCAGGGAAATTTTTTAGGAAGATATTTCCAGTAAAGATTTCAATCTCTGGGTACAACTACAACTACTTTAGAGCCAGGTGACTCACCATGGGAAAGTGGCTTTCTCTCCATCTCTGCCCAGAACTTAGCAACACTCTGGCTACATGAAGATGATCAACTTTGGGAAAACAAGAGATTGCATCCATCATTTGAATGTTACCCTTCTCAAGTTAGACCCCATTAAGGTCTGTGATTTTCACAGAGGACTATGATTATTTGGACCATGATTTACATGGTGACTGTTGTGCAGGAATTTATGAGCCCATGTTAGCAGAGCATAAAACTCTTGGGGGCAAGGATCTTGGTGATAGGAGACAGCATGACATCAGATTTCGAGGTGTCCTCATCAATCTGCCTACACTGGTGAGGCCAGAGGACTGAAATGTAATCTCAAGGAGGGCAGGGATTTTTGTCTGTTTGGATCACTTCTGATCCAATAAGTAAGCATGTATTCAATGAATGGGAAATGAATTTGGCTTCATTCTAGTCAGGAAAAGAGGTGGTCAGGCTGCAGAGACCTGGATATTTAGTCAGAATAGCTAGAAATCAGGTAGAAACCAGGAAGAATTGGCTACATTCACACTGAGGTATGGAAGAGAGAGTGACAGAAGAGCAATGGCCTCTTGTCAAGAAAGATCAAAATAAGGTGAGAAATCAGAGGGGAACCAGTTAAGGTTATGCAATTCATTATGCACTATGATATGGTACAAATTATACTACAATGGACAGGAAATGCTGAAACATACTTGAATATATCATGTGTTATTTTGAATGGCACATCTAGTACATTATCTCAATGGTCTTCATATCAACCAAGTGGGATGGGAGGGGCAGGAATGTTCGCTAATTTTTCCAGGTAAGGATGGGGAAAATAAAGTTAAATGGCTTTCTAAAGATGACTTTAAAATGTTCACTCATATGTGAACAAGAGCAAATGACTTTGAGTTGTGTTCTATCATTTTTTTCCCACCTGACCATAGTGCAGACGTGAGATTTTGGCCGATGGGTGGATTTTGACTTGGCAAAGCTGCGAACTCTTTTCAGTTTGTTTCATTTCCTCTTTTTAATTTTGCAGTGGTGACTATAAGGTGATAAGCACTAAATATACACCTTTGACTGGAAAGGTTGGAATGACATGGGGAGATAATTAAAATGGAAAGAAACACAATTTAAGACCTGGCTTTGGGGATTAGGATGAGGATAATGTATTGAAACAGCTGAGAGTTTCTGTGCAGCCTTTACTTCACATCTCAACAACACAGAACAAATTGCACAAATTCTAGGAATCATGTCCCTTGGTAACAAACATGGGTCACTTTTTAAAATGTCACCAAATGGCTCTGTTGACTGTTTTGTAACAAGTTAAAAGCAGATGGCACTTTGAAGTGTATGAAGCAGTTTGGAAAACAAAATCACTTGGACATTTTTGTCTGGTTTGCTAAGATAATGTGATGAAGCCCAAAATGAAAGAATCTTGGCGTGCACTGATAGAGCAAGGGTACACACCGTTTAGTGGATTTGTTCTCATTTCTTGCAATCAAAGAGCTGATTTTTCAACTTTAGCTCATGAAGTTCACATACTTGCTGGATAAAAAGTACAAAGCAAGAGAGAACTATCATTTCTTGAGAGCCTACTATGTGCCAGACTCTTTATATGGTGTATTATTTATAAGTTTACATATCTTATTTAATTCTAAAGTAATTTTATGGGTTGCTATCATTACCCCTATTTAAAAAAAAAAGATTTATTTATTTATTTTGAGAGAGAGACAGTGAGAGAGAGAGAGAGAGAAAGAGAGAGCAGGGAGAGGGGCAGAGGGAAAGGCTCTCAAGCAGACTCTGTACTGGGCAGGAAGCCCAATGTAGGGCTTGACCTTACAAGTCTGAGATCATGATTTTAGCTGAAATCAAGAGTTGGACACTCAACAGATTGAGCCATCCAGGAGACCCAATTACCCCTATTTTATTTTATTATATTTTAAAGATTTTATTAATTTATGAGAGAGAGAGTGAGTGAGTAAGAGAGAGAGAGAGAGAGAGAGAGAGAGAGAATGAAGGAGCAGCGGGAGGGACAGAGGGAACAGCAGACTCCCCACTGAATAGGGAGCCTGACTGGGGCTCCATCCAGGGACTCCAATCCAGGGACTCTGGGATCATGACTTGAGCAGAAGACAGATGCTTAAAGACTGAGCCACCCAGGCATCCCCCACCTCATTACCCCTCTTTTCAATACAAATAAATGAAGGCCTACAGACATCCCACAGCTAATTAGGTATGAACTGGAATTTAGACCTTGATCTGACACCAGATCCATTTCTTCTCCCTACTCTGTGGTACTTTGGGTAGAATCTTGTCCCTCCCTGCCCCTTACCAGTTGTTTTAAAAATATTTTCATGCTCAAAGTATCAAAATAGATGCATCTAGCAAATGTTTCTATAATATTTATTATGTATCAAATTCCAAATTAATTGCTTTCAGAAATAGAAATTTGTAAAATATTTTGACAAGTACTATAGGTTTGACTCTCTCAAAACCCACCCCAATCTACTCCCACCCCCTGTCTTTTTCTATATTAAAGACAGAATACACAAACTTCCAGATCTCCTTGTAGCAAGGGTTGCCCAGGTACATGGAAAGTCCTGGAAGAGGACTTTGTTTTCCAAATAAAAAGGCAAAGTTTGGCAAGAAGGTTTTTGCCTTCCTGCCTGGAATATCAACTCAAAACCTGGAGGGGCAGCACCTGACTCGCCACCATGAGGACAAAAGCCATGTGTTAACCAACAGGAGCAAAGCAGGAAGACAGAAGGAGCCTGGTTTCCTGGTGACATCTTTGAAACAGCTACATCATCCTCAGATCATCTACCTCTAGGCTTCTTGTTGAGTGAGAAAAATAAACCCCTTACATGTGAAAGGAACTAGATTTTTCTGATGCTCACAAGTGTTAACTGATACACATGGTAGGCAGAATTTTGGAAGACATTACTATTTTCTAACTATGTTCCATTCTTTCATGCCAGTTTGGTTCCGATTTGTAGCTCTGAAACATTGGAAGTACAGCCATCAACTTAGATAATAGATTCACCCAAATTGTGTTCCTTTGGTTGGGCACAAATGGGTTCCAGAGTTGGGTCCCCTCCCTGTTTGTGGGGAAATGGCCAGAAGAGCCTGTGATCCAAGTGAATGTGGTATTACCAGAAAGTCTGGACATCACTCCAGCCAAAGAACTTGGCATGGAGTCTGGGAAGGAGAGCTGGATGACCAGACTTGCCATGTTACCACCATTTTGTCTTGCATGGATGTAGACTTGGCCTTTGTTTGGAAAAATTAGAAAGGGCCTTAAGAAATCATGTTGGCTCTTTTCACCTTGCAGAAGAACCACACTGAAGTCATACCAGATATGTATGATAACCAATCTGGGTTTAATAGACCTCCAAATAAGATAATTCCTCAACCTCTTCCCTCAGGAGGCCATTTCAACATTTAAAAAACTTGCAATACATTCTTTTTTTACTTAAAAAGAATGTGTATTGCATGTGTGTAGGAGGTTTGGTGAAAAAACCCTTTATCTTTCTCCAGCAGAGTAGTAGAGTGGGTTGTGCAACAGGGAAGTCCTGGATTCAGGTTGTCCTGCCACTTCCTAGTTGGTGCTGAGCTTCCTTGTTACTTAACTGCACCAAGCTTCAGCTCCTCATCTGTAGAACAAGCAAATAATAGCCACACAAGTGTCATGATGAGGACGTCATGTACTTAAAATTGCGTGAGTAGTATCTGTCATAAAAGTGCATGAAAAACAGTAGTACCCTTCCCCTTCTCTTCCCTCAGGACAACAGTTCACCATCATTCTCTGGGTGAGATTGATTTGGAGTCCCAAGGAGCATCACTGAATTACCCCACAACCCTCTCTACTACTGGTTAATTAACTTCAATGTCTTAATCTCATCCTCTTTGCTCTTATTTTTCAGTCATTGCATTTTAACTTGGGACCTTGTTTTCAAAGTAATTTCTAGAAATGCATTTACAATTTGGAGAGACCACATTTTTATAAATGAAACAGAAAAATACCAGTAATTTATTGGAAAATCCAAAACATTGACCTGTGCATTTTGTCTTGCTGTGTACACATAATTTTCATTCTAAGTTGTGGATCCATAATTGGGGTTTACATGATGGTGATAAAGGCATAATGGAGTAATGAGACAGTCATCTGGATTGTTACAGCCAAGAATATTCTGGCCACAGATAGTGGGCTGATTGAAAGACAAAGATTCCTCTGGTACAAGTTATCTGCACTGTGACCTTCGCTATGGAGAGACGCTGTCTCAGACCCAAGTGAGGTTTGTTGCACCATTTTAAGAAAGGAAACATTACAGACCATGGATTGTTTTTCAAAGCTGTACACATGACTCTTGGCTAATAGAGAGTTGGATCGGCTGAATTCTGGCAGCTTCGCATGTTGGCTGCACTAACATATGTACAATTTCAGACTCAAGCCACACATGAAGTCATTGTGAAGCTGCACAATTCATCCCTAAAAATCTGCATGCGGTGGTTCTTCTCCTCCCCAACAATATAATCCCTAGGAATTGTGATGATTTGAACTTTTTAAGAAGAATCATTAATTAATCTTCATGCACTTAGGACCTACTGATTTATCTTTGACGAGGAAGAACATTTTGAAAAATGCCCAGAAGATGCAATGAAAGAAATGACTGCAGTAGTTTGGTTCAGAAATTTTTCTGTCCTTCTTTTCATAAAATTTCTCCTGGCATTTGATGCTGAGGTGAGGAAAGAAAATGACAGAAGAGACTTTCAGGTCTCAAAAAAGCCCCATGGATTTACAGCTGGTCACTCTACCCCATCACCGTTTTGAATTTTCTCTACAATGCTTCCCAGTCTCAGTGGTTACAACCTGATTTATGCATCTACTGTCACCCTCTCTGGAGGTATGAAGGAAGAGACTTGGGCTAGTTCATATCTATATCTAGAATAATGCATGGCACATAGTAGGTGCTCAGTTAATATTTGTGGATTGAATGGACCAGAGCTAAGAAGAAAAGTAACCCCTGTTGATTGGGCAGCCATTGTGCTAGGTACCATGTTGGGTTGTTTATGTCTGTTACATGCATTTGAGAGGTAAGTGATGTACTTGGAGTCTTGCGGTTAGAAAGTGATCGAACCAGAATTCAAAACTCTGGCTATTTCCCTTCAACTCCTGACATTTGCCACCACTGGAAATTATTTCCAGCATTCAGTGGTTCCTGTTCCACCATGCCCTCTATGACCTCTTTCCAAGGCAGCTGAAGTTCCCAGCACATGTTTTGAGGACACATTTGGCTTGCCTCTATCTGTGCTGTAGTAGTCTGCAGAGAAAGCAATCTCATAATATTTTATTCAGCACAGTAAATGCTCCAAGTTGCCAGTTTCTCTGTGTAAAGTTTATTTAGTAAATTTCTCATATTACACATATAGTTCGCTTTATTCTAATATGGTGATGAATTCTACTGAGCAGTACTGATTTATAATAAAAAGCCAACAAAGGGAAGGATATCTACCCCTCTGCTGGTGCAGTCAAGAGGCTGATGATACAACGTTTGGACGGTCACAGCGCTTGGAAGGAGACACGTGTGGAAAGAGGAAGAAAGCACAGGGTTATAAATATGACAGTAAACAACTCTGAACTGAGGTTGATTCTGACCTCAGTGTAATCCAAAAATTTGAATGAGGAAAATGCCCCATCTCTTTTATTTAACCGAACTTTTTACCTTCTTCAGGTGGATACAGCAATCTTCATTCTTTCCCAAATTACAGAACAGGCTGAGGAAAGTGACTGTTAAAGTTTGATGCACATTCTATCCTCTGGAGAGTTACTGATAAAGGGCCTCGGCACCTGCTTTAATTAATGAGGCACCGGGCCAGGCACAGCTGAGGGCCTCACTGATGCCAAGCATGGTCATCCTTCGCTAGCTCACTCTCCCCTGCAGGGAGGCAGTATGGGCCTCACCCACCCCATCCCACCCCCATCAAGAGCGTGGGGTCTTGAAGAGGCCACAAGCCTGGGAATTCCAAAACCTGCACTTAGCTCCCAGCCCTGTTGATTTCTAAGTGTGTGACCTAGGGCAAATTGGTTCAAGTCTTGAGCTTGTTTCCCTGTCTGAAATCTTCATGGGCAACGGTCAGTTACTTTCATCCAGAAGGCACTATGAGGGTTGGATAAGGATGTACAAGGAAGAACCCAACAGCACGAGGGAAGCTGGTAAAAACTGCCCTTTCTCCAGTCTGATGCAGCCAGATCATTTACTCCCAAATCGTAGCCCTGACAGCCATCACCTGTGTGGCCATGGGCAAGTTACTTAGCTAAACTCAACCTCAGTTTCTCCTGTAAGAGAGACAAAAAAATACTTTGCTTTCCTTAACTCTGAACCTTCACATGAGTCCCAAGGTTTTTACCTTTATTTCATAGTAAGGAAACCAAGGCACAGGGGCATTAACTGACCAACACATGGGCCACTCTGGGATGTTTCCTCACGTGCTGCTCCCAAGACCACACGAGACAGGGTGAGCAGAGGGCCAAGTGCATGGTCAATACGCAGTAAATATTTCCCAATGTTTAGATAATTTCCTTTCACATTTCAAGCATGTATCCCTCCATTTTATGATCCACTGCACCGCACATGTCCAACAGCCAGTGCCCAGAATTATTTAATTATTGCCATGAAAACAAAAGCTGTCTTGGGCTGTACAGACTACAGACATGTTAATTCTAGGAGGGGAGCATCATCTCACCTCTTGTTTTTATGGCTTTTAGCACATTAGCTATATAACATGTATTAAGTAAAGGTGAGAGGTTAGAGATCTCCTCAGACTAAAAGTTGCTCCAGGCAGGGGGCCAGGCAGTGTCTACATAGGAAATAGGCTGTTATAAATTCCTAGTAGCTAAAGTATCTTTCCACACGGAGCTGCCTGACCCTGTGACATGCCTTACGCTTGTGCTGGCGCTGAGGCACGGAGGAGGTAAGTACCTAACATATTGGGAATAAGACCAGTCTTGTTGTCACAGGACATCAAACCATGAACCAAAATTGTTTAAAGGGAAGAAAGGAAGTCAGATATTAACCGGAGTTAAATGCAGTTGTTTTTGTGCTCAGGGGAGCTTTCCAGGGAGTAGAAGAACCAAGATGAGGGTGTGAGCCTTTATTATTCAAACCGGAATCAAGACATATTACGAGATGCATAGTCTGATGGTGGGGAAGAGTCTGAGATCTTGGGACACCAGTTCCCTGAAACGCTAGCATTCTTGATGAGGAACCCTTGGAAAAGGACTCTCAAGTTCCTGGAGAAGCTGTAGGGTCTCAGGGAACAAAGGTTGATCAAAACAGCGCTATTTATTTTATATTAGCTATATACCTGCAATTACTTTTTCAGTCCTTAAATCACAATCTGATTTAAAATATCTTTAAAAGCAATATACTCCAGTACAATGCGTTATGTATGAAGTTATGTAATCCCATCGCGCAATTACTATTAATACAAACCCACATTTTTATCAACACAGCCTAAATGTTTACACTCATGCATTGCAACGAATGCATTCTCCTCCCCACAGCAGTGTAAAATGCCGAGCCCATTTGATTAATAAAATGAACAGTAATCAGCACCCCCAACCAAAATTAAATTGAGCACGAGATTTACACCACTCCAAGAAAAGCTTCACCGGACAGTATAAACTGTAATGTTTCCCTTTTTCCTCAATTAAAATCCTGCGGTATATCAAAATGAAGAGAACACCTTAAATTTGAATTATGTAGGCACAAACCTGATGACCACTCTGTGTTTCAGGGTGAAGCCCCCACAAGTGTCCATGTCAGTGTCACCCTCCCCTTAACTATGGATCTATAGTCATTAAGGAACAGAGCTGCCAAGTCAAGGGCTCTTTTCAAAACTAACCCTTCTTAAGCAAAGCCGATTCTGACGACTTTCGCTTTCTCTCCTCTGTTCAGCAGAAGTATCCCCCAGAGGAGATGGTTCATTGAGTAAGCCCCAGTCAGTAAACACCCCCAAACCTCACAGATGAACAGAGAGAGAACAGCTCAACACCGATGTGAGCCAAAAGACTCATCTGTGGGAGAAAAAAAGCCTGAAGAAGTTCACTTCGATCGGGAGAGAGGGCTGTTTACTTACATTGCTCGGAAGACCTTCCAACAGCTGGAGTCTTTGAATTCTACTGCGCACAGATGTGGAGCTTTCACTCGAAATCCCCTTCCCTTTGGCAGCGAGGAGCACTCATAACTCTGTGGGGCTTCAGATTGATAAGTAATTTCCTGATTGGTTTCAAAAGCGTTCTCCCAGGCTTCGAGCAGTGGCGGGGAGAGAGGGAGCAGCACGCAGGGCCCATGACGTGCAATGACGCTGTGGCCTGCAGACCTCCTGTGTGATCGAGCTCAAAAAAAGTATCTGTCGACCTCACCAGCAAGAATAAATATCCTCTTCTATCTGTTGGCTGACTCCCTGAATTATATTTGGGAAACAGCACAAAGAGTCTGGACAATATGTGTTCCAATACTTGTGATTGTTTTCTTACCAGCCACCTTAGAGAACGTTCTCAGAGACCATGCAGTCCAACCCCTTCAGTTTAGAGTGGAAGGAAAGGAAGCCTGGGGTTTATAAGGTTTGACCAGGATGGCATGGGAAGTGAGTGGAAGGATTAGAAAACTGGCTGTCATGCCAGGGCTCATTCCCCTATAGGGAGATGGAGGTGGACACAAGGGTTTGGCATCTGACTCTTGATCTTTAGAATGAACATCATGGACAAGGTCCTTCATATTTCTGAGCCTCAGTTTCTCACAGGTACAAAGTGGGAATCAAAACTGCAGTTATCCTTGTGTGGCCTCACAGTATCGGGATCGCTATGGGACAGTCTCGTCAAGGGGGAAGTCATTATAGCATGTGGCTTTTGTCAGTAGGTCCCCATCTACATGGTTCTCTTCTTCCTTCAGTTCTCATAGTCCATTCAATGTTATTTTGTGTTCTGGAAGAAGCCATCCTGTGACTTTTTGGGGGGAGGAGCATGTTGCTCAGGGAATGAGATAGGACATGGAGAAAATTTTGACCTTGGAAAACCAAGTCAAGGTCAGATGCAAAAATATAGAGCATGTCTTGACATTTGTCACAGAAAGGACACTGGGACTGGAATCAGAAAATGGAGGCTTGGTTACTACCTCTAATGCTTGCCAGCCAAAGGAACTCTAATGAAGCATTCCAAACCAGAGTTTCCTCCCTGGGGACATCCCTGTCCTGCTGTGCTTGCCTCATTTTTGCTCTGGTGAGATCAAATGGAGTCTTTATGGAGATAGTGCTTATCAACCTTTGCAGGTTTTGAAATTGTGAAGTAGTATTTTCCAGCATCCCGCATAGCATTTCACACATAGAGCACTGTTGATGGTATGGTGCCACCACCTCTTCCCATTTTTGTCATTGGCTTGCACCCCTGAGTGCCAGGGCTCCTGGGTTCTTGCACTTTCTTTCCTTCTCCCTTTAAAGAGCATATTTTGCTTTTCTTCCCTTGTCATGCTATCTCTTGGTGCTTGGATCCACTTTTTGGCCACTACTGGTCTTCTTTCTTAGAGTTTAAGTGTCCCATCTCTCATGCAACAATAAGAATGAAAACAAGGAGAAAGTGGTTTTGCTCAACCACACAGAAGATCATCCGTAGTGTTTTGACCCATGTGAGACTGTGTGCATCTCAGAAGTAGTCACAGCCAGACAGAGGATGGATCGAGATCAGCCTCATTTATGAAAATGTTCAAGCCCACTCCCCCCGTCTTATTCATTTATTCTATTCCCTTCCTTTGCCTTTTCATAAATTCATTCTTTGAATGTCCTTGCAGTTAAGATTTGCACTCCATCATCTGTAAGAGCAGTTTTCTAACTGGGCTTTACTGGAGCTGGCTTGGACCACCATAACAAACTATCATAGACTGGTAGTTTAAGCAATAGAAATTATTTTTCTCAGTTCTAGAGGTTGAAAGTCTGAGATTGGGGTGCTAGCGTGGTTGGGTTCTGGTGAGAGCCTTTAACCTGACTTGTGGACAGCTGCTCCTCACTGTGTCCCCACATGATGGAGGGAGAGAAAGGGGAGAGGGACATAATCTTTTTTAAAAAGATTTGTTTATTTATTTGAGGGGGGAGGGCCAGAGGGAGAGAATCTTCAAGCGTATTCCCTGCTGAGCATGGAGCTTCGGGCTTGATCCCACAACCTACGAGATCGTGACTTGAGCTGAAACCAAGAATCAGTTGCTTAACCAACAGAGCCATCCAAGCACCCATCTCCCTCTTCTTATAAGGCCACAGTCCATTTGGAGCAGGGCCATCCCTATAACTTCATTTAACCTCAGTTACCTCCCAAAGACTCTATCTGCAGATATAGTTGCATTGTCTCATAAGTCAGGGCTTCAACCTATGAACTTTGAGGGTACACAGAGCAAACCTGGAGAAAGTGAGCAGATAAAGCTAAACTTATTAAGCACTCACTGGGTCTAAGGCCCTACTCATTTCTTTTCTCACTGAATCCTCCTGACAACTCTGAGATGCTGGTAGTGACTTTCCCAAGGCCACACAGCTAATAATTATCAGTGTCCGCATGTAAACTGTGATGACCAGTACCATGTTCTTTCCGTGATATAGTCTGCCTCCACCTCCTCCTCTCCTCTGTTGGATTCTGAACCATAAACCTCTATGTTTCCTTCTTGCTCTCTGAGCTCAAGTGCCTCATGTCAGGGTGGTATTGGTGAGAAGGGAGGGAGGGTTGAGGAAGCTTTGTGATTTCCCTCAGGCACCCCTGAGGCACCCCTGAGTTCAGGCTGACAGCTATGGGGCATCTGCCCAGAATGTTCTTGTTCTCTCCCTGATTTCCTCCCAGCCTCCTCTATGTGAATAAATCCCTCTCATAAGCTTGAACTCAACTGGCATTCTTACCTCAGGGACGCTTGCTTTGATCTGCCCCTCACCTGCCCTAGCTCTCTTTTATACTGTCCTATCCTTCTCCTTCATAACTTTTTTTCCTTTTCTAAAACTTTATAAATGTTGCTTTATAGCTACAGTAGTTGTTTCAGTCATTATATTTCTTTTCTTTTTTTTTTTTTTAAAGATTTTATTTATTTATTTGACAGAGACAGAGACAGTGAGAGGGAATACAAGCAGGGGGAGTGGGAGATGGAGAAGTCGGCTTCCTGCTGAGCAGGGAGCCTGATGTGGGGCTCAATCCCAGGACCCTGGGATTACAACTTGAGCTGAAGGCAGATGCTTAACGACTGAGCCACCCAGAAGCCCCTGGTTATATTATTTCTAAGATAATTACATAATATTTGTCTTCCTCACTAGTTTGTAAGCTCACTGCGGGCAAGGGTGTTTGGCTCAGTGAAGTGTCTCTAGCCATCAGATCACTAACATGAGAACCTACAGGGAAGGAAAGGAGGAGTAGGAATTGGTGAATCAGGGGAAATAAATAGTAGAAAGGAGGAGCTACAAGATTCATTTGCAGTAGTGGTATGACTGGCAAACATACGCCTCGGACTGCAGTGTAATGGTAGATTCTTTTTTTTTAAATTTTTTTAAATTTTTTATTTATTTATTTGACAGAGAGAGAGATCACAAGTAGACAGAGAGGCAGGCAGAGAGAAGGGAGAAGCAGGCCCCCTGCTGAGCAGAGAGCCCGATGTGGGGCTCGATCCCAGGACCCTGAGATCATGACCAGAGCAGAAGGCAGAGGCTTAACCCACTGAGCCACCCAGGCGCCCCTAATGGTAGATTCTTATTAGGCCCCCTGTATACTACCAAATTAATTTTTCTCCTTGCAGTTTTGCATGGGGAAGTTAGATTTGGCTCATCAAGAGTGAGGTTCTTGGAGTAAGGAGAGGTAGCTGAGGAATGGATCTTGGATCATACCTGCTAGCCAATCCCTGGACTTCTGCAAGGGCAGCACACAGGGGGGCTTCCTGTTCATGTTCCATTAGCCTTGGTCTCTTTCAGGAAAGAGATAAAGCAAGACCTTAATAAACAGGGTGTGAGGAGGTATGTGGCTTTCCAGGAGGAATTTGTACCAGGAAAGACATTCCCAGCTAAAGAAGACACATGTGCCAGGACATGGAAAGACAGGTCTTGTACATAGAGAACTACAAAGAACACACTTTTATTGGTGGGTTACAAGGAAATGTGATAACATAAGTGAAATTTGTAGATAAGTATTATGTGTTTTATTATTATCTGTTTCTCAGCTTTGTTTGGTAGGCCAATGAAAGAGTTCGTGTGACATTGTTTTATAAGCTGGAAAAATATTATAAAATTTTGCTTATTATAAATTCTTTTGGATGAAGATGGCTTGGCAGAGAGACCAAGAAACTGTGCTGGGAAACGAAATTATTTATGAATTTTCTATATTTACAAACTGAAAAATTTGACCAATTTCCTTCTTCTAATCCCCTTTTCAGAGACTGGATGATAAATGTATGGTATTTATTAAATATCAGTAAGCTGGGATATAAGTTTTTAACTCAGCATTATCCCTGGACCTTTTTACTTTCCCTTCTAGGTCAGGGACTAGAAGCCTCAATCTAGATTTCCCCCAAACCTTTGCAGTCAGTTTCTCTGGTTAGAATCAGCCAATGAAAACACACATAGGCACGTAAAAGGCAGAAGTGAATGAGGTGACATCCCTTAGTGGCAGTTGCGGCCCGAGTGAGGACAGTCAACTGATGCAAGGTTTACAGGAGCTTCTGGGTGAGATCCTGGAATCACATACTCTAGTGTGGTTTCCTAGCAATCCTGCACTTCTGGATATTCAGAAAAACAGCATGGTCTTTTATTCAATTGTTGGTTCCATAGCCTCCTTTTCTTAACTTAGAAAGAATTATAGAGTCATAGAAGTTTGCAAAAAAAAAAAAAAAAAAAGTTGCATGAAAACCAAATAAAACAAAAACTAGCTTCTCTCAATAGTGACATCTTTTATCACTGTAATGTATCAAAACTAGAAGCTGGCGTCAGTACGACCGTATTAACTAGATTGTAGAACATATTCAGGTTTCACTAGTTTTGCATGGATTCATTTGTGTGTTGTGTAAGTCAATGCAATTTGATCCTATGTATAGATTGCCTACAGTTCTTTCAATGGTTGTTTCAGGCTTCGAGTTTTCATCTTCAATCCCTACCTAGGGTGATTTTTAGTTTCCTAACTGAATCCTCATTGATATAAATGATAATTTCCTCATGTCATTTCATACTTGAAGCCTTACATTCAGGTTTTGATTCTTTTTTTTTTTTTAAAGATTTTATTTATTTATTTGACAGAGAGAGAGAGAGAGATCACAAGTAGGCAGAGCAGCAGGCAGAGAGAAAGGAAGGGAAGCAGGCTCCCTGCTGAGCAGAGAGCCCCGTGTGGGGCTCCATCCCAGGACCCTGAGATCATGACCTGAGCTGAAGGCAGAGGCTTAACCCACTGAGCCCCTCAGGTGCCCCCAGGTTTTGATTCTTGCATTTCATTGTGTTCATTCATTTATTCAGTTGGAATATTGCTCACTGATATTTTTTTCTGTATGCTTTTTTTTTTTTTACCCATTGTCTTTCTCCAAGGCATTGTCACATTACCTACAAAGTATTGTAAGATATTTTTAGCTATTTCTTGGGCTTTTAGTTGCTACATTCTCCAAGTCATCTTTATCATAGTGTATCAAAAAGGCAAAACTATTTTAATCATCCCTAAATAGTGGTAAAATGATTTACATGTAGTAAGACAGGAAGCAAAAAGTAAGAGGTACAAGGATTGGATTAAAAGAAAAAAATTTATCATTATTGGCAGATAATACACCTAAACAATGCATGCAAATTTTAAAAGGCTATTAGAAAGAATATACTTTCAATATGGTGTCAGATAGGATATAAATACCCTAAAAATAGCCTATATACTAAAAATAACAGGAGAGCAGAAAGGTAAAAAAAAAATTGTCTAAAATTCTCGTTGTTGGCTTTTCTTTAGAAGAAGTACATTCCAGCCTCTTCCTAACTCTGGGCTCTGTTTTCTCACTTGAGCTCTTAATCAGCTCAGCTTGTGTGGAAAGACTCATAAAATCTTGGTAAAGCATTGTTTTCCCCCTCTTGATTATTATCTTTGACTCACTAGCCACAAGTGATTAAAATCTAGGGGGGAAGCCAGTTTAGAAACAAAGATGATGATGCATCCTTTGTCCCTTCCTAGCTAAGACACAATTCCTCCCAATGTGCACCTTCTGAGCTATAGGACTATGTAAGTCTTCTCTCTCTTCGCTGATGGACTAAAAAGAGAATCTTAGCGACTATTCACCAATTCTTTCAATTAATTAATATTCACAACCATATAGATTGAAAACTGAAGTCACTTATCCCAAATCTTAAGGTTACCAAAAGATAGAACGAACCTGAAGACCAGAGATGGTGAGTCTCCTATCCTTTACTCATGCCTCCATGGTGTACTGCTTTTTTTGCGAGTGATAATTTTCTTCCCACAAAGGTTATTCACAAGCCCTAATGAGCCACATTGGCTGTATCAGCTTAGTCTGTCTTATTAAAAAAGTAAATTTGCAGGAAAATGTTAGGTAAATAAATGACACAGGTGGTACTATGTAATGACAGAAATTGTGAAAGTGACGTGAATACTCATATTTGGAGAACCCAAATTTCAAAGAAGTCCTGAGTTGATGAGCCTAACTTGTGGGTGGAAACTTGCTATCAGGGAACATTTATTTGGATTTGTCTCTAAAGTGCAATTAGTTCTTTAGAACTTCAGTGCATCAATCAGGACAACAAAATTCACATCATTCTCTGAAGTACAATTCCAAAGACAGTTTTCCCCACTGATAGCTCTCTTTGAAGATGAGAAATTGCTTTCTCTCTATTTTTATTTTAAGGTTTTGATTGAGAACACTCAAATACATGCCTAGCTTCAAAGCATAGTTTGTAACCAAGAAGGATTTCCTGGTTTCCATTGCTTAACTAATGATAATATTGATTCAAAAGAAGAAAGAGTTTCTAAATCCCAGCAATTTCCAGTAGTAGTAGATGTAACCCCTATGTAAACACTTAAACCGAAATGGCCCTTGGAAGAACTCAATCTCAAGTCTTTACAATCTCCATCTTCCTCATTTCACAATCATCACCATCTTTTCTGTCTTCCCCCATCCTAGTGGTTTCATTCTTCGCTCTCAATATCTCAAGCATGCTGTCTCTGCAAACTCCTGGTAATCATGCGAATACTTCTTGCTTTAATCAGCAATGAAGTTTCCATTTAGTTGGTGCATTGTCCAGGATAAATGAATTTACTGTGGCCTGTTTGTTTCAGTCAAACAACACATAACAGCTCCTTTGAAGATTTCAAACAAAATCTAAGTCATATGCAGTTTGAAAGGTAAATATGTCACCAGAAAAGAAAGTAAAAGAGAAAGAGAAAAATAAGAGAGGGAAAGACGAAAGATCAGTCAGAAGGCAAGAAGAAGGAAAGAAAGGGAGGAAAGGAAAAAAGGGAGAAAGACACAACAAAAGAAAAACCAAGAAAGCAGAGTGGGAAGAAGAGCAAAGTTACAGATCCTGTAACTCTAAGTCAAGCAGGCATGATCTTTGCATTTTCCCCATAGGACCAACTCCAGTTTGAGATGTACTATAGCACATCATTCTTCTACAGATGCAGCAACTAATAAACTGACCTAATAAGGCTTCAAATGCAGCTAACAAATTTATACTTACAAGTGTCATGTTTGGGCAGGGTGACCAGCTGTCTTGGTTTGCCTGGGACTGAGGGGGTTCCCCAGATGCGGGACTTACAGTTTTAGAATTGGATAGTCCAGACAAAACAAGATGGTTTGTCTGGGACTGAGTTTCCCAGGGCATGATACTTATAGTGTTAAACCAGAAGAGTCCTGGGCAAATGGAGAAAAGTTGGTCACCATATCTTTAGGTGAAATCTTGTCTTTGGGTAAATATTACCTCCTATATCCTTTGAAAATTGTGTAGGAAATGCTTTAGCTAATTTTAGTGCCTCTTCTGCATGCTAGGATCTGGGTTAAGTATTGCACACAATGTAATGGATATCTTTTTTTTTTTTTCCTGCTTACCTAGCGCTCCGATATTCTTTGGTTAACACTTTCCCTATCTTATGTAGTTTTTAACTGTGCCAGCTTGTACAATGCCCTTCACTCTTGCTACCTTCTTTGAAGTGAGAAAGTCAACCAGGCTGGGCCAAGTAGAGTAAGCCATCTGACACATCTGGAAACAGTGACTGGTAAGGGTGAGCATGTAACCCGAGAAAGGCATCCCTTGAGAGAGAGAAGTTCCTTTTGCTTCTACTAAAGACCATCATTGGTCATGCTGTCCACCATGTATGACAAAATCAAAAAAGCATCATTTGAACCCCTGGATTTTGCCATGCATGAAGCTAACTCCATTCCTAAACTGACCAAATACATGAGCTAATGGATTCCTTTTTTTCTAAGCTATCTCCAGCAGTGTGCTGTCACATGCAACAAATGAGTTGTGACTAGTAGACATCGGCAGACTTGGCTTTCTATGCTGTACTTAGTTCTGTAAGACAGGTATAGGTTGAATCACATGAAATTGGTAATATTTGGCTTCTTTTGACAGCAAATACAGCAATTTCACTTGATTTAACTTAAGCATTATTTTTCCCATTTCACAGATGAGGAAAAAACTCAATGGTGATAAGTAGTGTGCCTAATGTTGCACATTTATTAGACAGGAGAGCTGGGAATCAGATCCAGGTCTGTTTAATTCCAAAGTATACAAATGCATTCCCAGTCGTTCATGCTTCCTGAAAAAAAGAAATCTCTTGAGAACTATCCTTCACTATTTGACAAATGCCTTGAAAAGATACTAGGTTGTGACTCACACCCTACGTATGAACTTACATATATGTGGTGCCAAACACCTGCTTGTGGCTTCCAAAATTCCTGTTTCATTGGCTGTTTCATGAAAAAAAGTCAAATAAATGAGAATGTCAAGTAAGATGGAAAACCCCAAAGTACCCTGGCGTGTATTTTTACTTTGGTAGGGATGAAGTTCCAGGTGATCATATGTCAGATTTCCAAATGTACTCCAGCTTTGGTTTTACTGACAATCAAGAGATGCGATTTTTTGCCTCACAAAAGAGAGATTCTTTACCCATTGTATTCTCCCAACAGAGAGATGGTTTAATTATTTCCCATTATCCAAACCAAACACATGTATAGTGCAGCTGTGTCGGTGAGATAAGCACTCAGAGTATTTTCTGAATCTTTGGCATCCCATGTGCTTGCTCACTGATGCTGCAGAATGATGCTTGCCCAGAAAACATTTCTTTTCCACGTTGGTGATCTATGTATGCTCTAAAAATCTCAGTGTGATTTGGGGAAGTTTGTGTGCCATGTTTTTTTTTAGTATTTATTATTGTGCGATTATTAGAATTCAAGATTGTCCTTTAATTGTAATGAATGCTAGAAAAACAATGTGTCTTGTTATGGTGTGGATACTGTTCTATAGTAAATGTCTTTGGCATTATCTACAGAACATTTATTTTCCGTGAATTCCCTCCCCCCACTGCAGGCTGTAGTAATCACCTATTATAGCTATAATACCACAGCATAACAAATGACTCCCAGATCTCAGTGGCTTGTAATGACAACAAACATTTATTTATTTATTTTTCTTACTCAGGGAAGGTTATGAAACTTGCCTAAGATCATACAGCTGGTAAATTATGATGGGAAGATTCATTCATTCAACAGATATCACTGAGTCCCTACTAAGTGCCATGCATCATGAGGAGGCTGATAAGCCACCAAGCCAAAGACTATTTATGTCCTAACTGTTGAAACTGAAAGTGAAAACAGTATCATTATAGCTCTGGAGAGTCAATCAAAAAGAGAGAACATATCAAGCCAGAAAGATTTGACATAATCTAATAGAGTCAGCAGTGCTATGTTTGCCAAAGGTTGGGGGATATGAATGCACAGGCCAGAACAGTAGCCATAGTTAGATCATAACAAGATTAATTAGACAATGCAAATATAAAGACATTCCAAGTTAAAGCTGGCATTGCATTTCTAATTTCAGTTGAGAGAGGACAAAGAGAAGGGAAACATTTGAAACCATTTTTGAATGTCTACTCTGTGCCAGGCATTGTCGCATGAGAAAAATACACATAGCGATCTTCTGAGAACAGTGCCTCTCATTTCACACTTCGTATTTCTTTGGATATAATTTCTCGTATGTCTAATGTAAGGATAGTGTTATTTCTTTCTTAGCTTTGTTTTAGTTTGTGCCTAAAACACTGTGGGCCCTCAGTGAATGGTAGCTCTTTTGCAAGACTCTGTCAGTTGCTTCCCAATGTTCATCTTGCCCTTCTTTTGTACTAACAGAAACCCTATTTGTTTGCGGAGGCAAGGTGACCACGTCATGCCCCTTTCCTAGGCTCCCTGTGGCAAGGGAGGCCATGTGACTGCCCAGCTGGGACAAGGATATATAAGCAGAAGTTGATGGAAGAGGTTGTTAGGAAAGCTTCCTGAAGGTGAAAGAAGTTGGTGTCACCTGTTCAGATCTTATTCTTTGTATTTCGCCATTTGCCAAGAACACAATCATAGCATTAATGTAGAGCACACATCTTGTGATCATGATAAAGACAGCCACATTTCAGGATGCAAGAGCAAAAGGGAACCCAGGTCTCTGATGACATTGAAGCCATCATATTAACCTTTGACTGCATATCTCCAAACTAACTTCACTGTAGATGAGAAACATAAACCTTTATCTGGCCAGGCTGCTGAAGTTGGGTTTCTGTTACATGGACTCAAGTACATTCCCTAACTGACACAGCTCTACTGCACATTCCCATCCTATTCTCAGTCTGAAATACTTTCAGATTTGTGTATAATGCTTCATTGTTGCAAAAGATTTGGCTTCTTTCTGAACAAACTTTCTGGAATAGTTCTTTTTTTTTTTCTTTTAGATGAGGCATTATTTGGCTGCAATGTAACACAATTCTGCCCGAAAGAAAACACCAATTAAACATTTCTTTTTTTCCTTAAACCAACCATCTAGCACACAATCCTTAGAGCCTACAGAAACCTCTCTAGCCTCTCAGCGAGACGGCTAAGCTTCAGCTTGCCAACCACAGAAACATCAGAGAAAACAGGAAAATCAAAAGCTTAAAAAAAAAAAAAGACATCCAGTGGAAGAGATGCAGCAAAGAATTAATGAAGTTTCTTTTCAGGTTTTTGGTCTTGAATCCTATTACTCTAGCAGGGGAGTTTGGTAGGAATAAAGCATGGAATGGCAACACAGACAACCCAGATTGAAACCCTTAATGAGTCACAGACCAGATGCATAATTTGGGACAAGTCTTTTCATTTATGGAGGCTTTAATTTCCCAGCATGTGGAATTACCGCAATAGCAGCCGTAATAGCAACGGTAATAATAATACCTACTTATGGAGTTGAGACGAAGTGGAAGGGAGGTGATGTATGTGAATGGGATTTGTAACCATCAGAATATCACACAAGCGTTCTTTTTTTTTTTTTTTAAAGATTTATTTATTTATTTATTTGATAGAGATCACAAGCAGGCAGAGAGGCAGGCAGAGAGAGAGGAAGGGAAGCAGGCTCCCTGCCGAGCAGAGAGCCTGACGTGGGGCTTGATCCCAGGACTCCGGGATCATGACCTGAGCTGAAGGCAGAGGCATTAACCCACTGAGCCACCCAGGTGCCCCTCACACAAGTTTTCATTGCCATAGAGAGGTGAAAAGACACACCCAGTATGAAATCGTGCCAAGTTTAGGTTGCCCTCTGGTATGGACACATGGTCTAGAAGTGTGAGGCTGAGATGCTGAAGGATATACAGACTGTAAATTCTCTCTTGAAGGTTAGCAGTGGAGGTCTTTATGGGTATGATTATATGTTTCTTGCAAACATCAATACGAGTCCTTAATGGTGAAGGAGCAATGAGGAAAGAAAACTAGTATTTTTGAGCATTGTTATGATTCTTTGGTGTATATATATATATATAATCTCCTTTAGTTAGTTGGAGATGTTAAGTTCCCTCCACAAGTCCTCTGAGGACAGAGCTTTTACATTTTCGTGTGTGGTGTTGTCCTGGATGCAAAATGGGAGGGATGGTGTGGCCCAGGCATTGAGATCAGGAACGTGCACTCAGGTAGTGGCTATGTGGTCTGGGGCCAGGATTAGGGGAAGGGTCTTGCATCTAAAGTTAGTTTGTTAGTCACTCACAGAAGAAAGGATGAGAGTCTTCTCAATGCAAGTTTCAGGAGACTTACCCCAGCTTATCAAGATGGAAAAGAGAAGACTCTTTTAGCCACTGAGGACTTCACTCAGCTCCTCAGACACATACCTGGTAGGTGACAATGAATGCATTTTGCTGTGTGGCCGACACTGTGCTAAACCTTCCAATTATTAAACCACTCACCACCCCAACCCCTGCTGCCAATAACCCCACGAGGTAGGTAATATGAATATCCCCATTTCACAGATAAGAGAAGTGAGGAATACAGAGGTTAAGTGACTCACTTAAAGTCATCAGTTGAATTGGATTTGAGACAGCCTGTCCCCAGGGCCCCACATTCACGATGAGGCTGTTTTGCCCAAGGAGGGGAGAAACAAAGCAGAACATATGTCAAACAGCTGGGTTATAAATCTTGAGGACTCAGCTCCTTAAGAAACTCAAAAGAGTTTCTGTATTTTTTTCATGGAAGAAAGTCTGACCAACTGCTCAGAGATCCCTTCAGTTTTTCAGTGAATTAAAATGTAACCACCTACTCATGTATAGCTGTGTCTCTCCTCATTCTACTGTGAGACTTAGGGATTTGGGGAGACATCTGGAATTTATTTATGCCATTTGGATTTTGAAACTCAATATTAAATTCTTATAATGAAAGAGACAAAGAAGTCAAAGTAGACCATATTAGAGAAATTTGACTACACAGGGCATATTTTTTGCAAACTGGGCTTTAATGTCTAGCTAAGATATTACTCCAAATACCCTCAATCATCCTTCTCAAAAAGGAAAAACACACTTAAGGAATCATCTTGACTTTCTGTCGATAGGCAATGGAAAGAACTCTATTTCAGGGCTTTTTACTCTCCCCCAGACAATGTCATAAACAGTCTAAGTGTTTGCCTATGCTGAACTTAAATATGGCAGAAAGATGATTCGATGGATATCACCTTGACTGTCTCAGTTTTTCATCTGGATCATGGGGAGACAGCATGGGCTCCAGAAACAGGTAGTCTGGACTGGATTTGCTCTTCGTTAGTGGTGTAATTTTGGATAATCTCCCCAAATCTTTTGAAACCTAGAGGACATCTCAAACAGAAGGTATAAGGCGAAAAAGAGGATACAAATATGGGGCATTTTAGAATGTGTTTGTGTGTGTAGCTTTTTAGGGAAACAACCCTAAGAAGTGAGATCATAAAAGGTCTCCTGTCCCAAGCCAGGGTGTTTGGACTCTTTCCTGAAAGCAATGGGAACAATCAGAATTGTTTTAATCTTTTTTTTTTTTTAATAAAGATTTTTATTTATTTATTTATTTGGCAGCGAGAGAGAGAGATCACAAGTAGGCAGAGAAGCAGGCAGAGAGAGAGGGGGAAGCAGGCTCCCCACTGAGCAGAGAGCCTGATGCGGGCCTCGATCCCAGGACCCTGGGATCATGACCTGTGCTGAAGGCAGAGGCTTAACCCACTGAGCCACCCAGGCGCCCTGTTTTAATTTTTTTAAACACTAAATAGAATTATTTTTCTTTATTATGAATGTAGTAGATTATTATAGAAAAAATAAAGAAGAAGGAAAACACTTAAAATTAAACCTTCAAGGGCTTGTGTTAAACTCTTGGGAATATCTTTCTTTAATTCTTGGGAATGTTTTTCTTTACCTCTGGGAGTGCAGATGGATGTTTTAATAAAAATGTAATCAGACTGTACCTACTCTTCTGTAATCTTCTATTACGATTCTATAAGTAGCTATGTAAGTCAATTTGGGTTTGTTTACATTGTCACTTTAATGGATACGTAGTCTTTAATGGCTGTACTTAATGCTGTTCTATTCTTGGGATGTTTAGATTACTTCCACATGTTGGAATTGTAAAGAATCCTGTAATGAACATCCTCATAACAAAATCTCAGCATTTACTTAGAATAAATTTTAAGATGTAGAAGAATATGCTTATTTTAAAGAATGTCGTATATATTGCCAAATTACTCCCCAGTTAAGTTGTTTAAGTTAACTGTGCTATCAGCAGAGTTTGAGGCTACTAATTTTATTCTAGGGCCTAAGTGGGTGATAGCAGTTAATTTCTGAGAGATTAGAGCATGTTCCAAGAAAATGACAAAAATGGTGAAAGTGAGGAAATTATTACAGATGGAGATGTTAAATTGGGAAATAGTTGTCTTGGAAGAGGGACCTGGTAGTGTCTTCAAATATTTGAGAGACCATCATGTGGAAGGAGGGCTGGCCTTGTTCTGTATAGTTCCCAACGACAGAACTAGGATCAATTCATAAAGTTCCAGAAAAAGAGTCTGATTCAACAGGAAGACGATTTTCTACTATTGAATGCTAAAATATGCAAGTGGCTGATGTCGTATCCGGGAAAGCTGTCTCAGGGATAATTTCATTTGGGGTCTATGTCCTTTGGAGAAAAAGATATCCAAATTTACAATGGATTTTTTTTTTTTTTTTGGACAACCATTTTCTCCTCTGGGCTCGTTAATACTTGCAGGTCTTAGATGTACACTGAGTTGATATGAATTGACCAGAGCTCTGCTATGCTGACTTTACCTGTAAATGTTAGGTCTCATATGTAAGTGTGTGAATGGATTTTGGAAACAGTCTCAGATTCTGTATTTATGAATTTGCCTACTTGCTGGAATTTATTGGTGAATGCAAATCAATCCTCACGGCACTTCCATGGCCATTTGCAGATATGCTCAGAGCAGCAAAAATTTGGGTCCCCTGATGCGCATGTTCCCAGCTGGGATCAAACCAGGTGACACATGATCTTCCTCTTTCAGTTTCTCATACTATAAACAAGTATCCTTTTAGCAAGTCTGTTTAGTGCCATGTTTTGGGCACTTTAATTTTTTTTTTTGTGGGGGGGGTGGTGATTTTTGTGTTCAAATGACCCCCAAGCATAACAAGTGTTTTTAGTGCTCTTAAGCCCAAGAGGGCTGTGAGGTGCCCTATGGAGAAATTATGTAAGATAAACTTTATTCAGGCATGAGTTACAGTGCTGTTGGCCATGAGTTCTATGTTAATGAATTGGCAATACACATTAAATAAAGTGCCTTTAAACAGAAACACACGTAGAACAAGGTTATATATTGATGCAGTGATGGAAACGCTGTGACCAGAAGCTGGCAGGATCCTAACCCTGTGTTTTCCACAGGAGCAGAGGTTCAGGATTTGCTAAATCAGTCTTTGGAATTACTCTACATAGACCAGGAGTACCTGTTTTGCAAGAATTGAGTCTATGTGCTTTAAGAGACTGATAGATTATTTTTTCTAATTTTTTTAAAATTTTTATTTATTTATTTGACAGACAGAGATCACAAGTAGTCAGAGAGGCAGGCAGAGAGGGGTGGGGGAAGCAGGCTCCCCGCTGAGCAGAGAGCCCGATGTGGGGTTCGATCTCAGGACCCTGAGATCATGACCTGGGCTGAAGGCAGAGGCTTAATCCACTGAGCCACCCGGGCACCCCTGATAGATTATTTTTGCCCATAGACCATCCCCTGCAATTCTGGTCACCTGCCCTCCTCCTAAAGCCCTCACTATCCAGAGGATGGCGGCCTGAGGCCCCTGTAGGCCTTTCCCATGGGCCAGACCATGGTTATTGCAGCTGCCAGGCCCCTGATGCCAAACCCAAGCACATTAGGGGTCCCTCGGCTGCAGAGACCAGCCCGTGTCTAACCACATCACTCTGTCCTCTGAGGTGTCATTTAAATGTCATGTGTCTTCTGAGAGTCAGAGATAGGCCCATCTTTCTCATAGGTTGTCCCTCTTGACGCAGAGCAGTTTTGAGGGCCGTGAAGACCATTCTGGAGGGTAAGGGGCAGGCATAAAAGACAAAGCTTAACTGAGCCTTAGTAATAACTGTCATTACTTATTGGGCAGTATGGGGGACTGGACACTAGATGGTGGGCTTTGGTAAAAGCTGTTGTGCCAGCCTCCCACCCGCCAGACCTCTCGGCAGACCAGCAACTAAAGAGTTAATGCTGGTGCAGTCTGTCACCTGCTGGGGAGCCCCCTGCACTTAGTCTCAGCTCATCTCCACCACTCCCCTCTGCATGGACCTTATTATCCATATTTCTTTGATGAAAAAAGTAAGCTTCGGAGAAGGTGTGGGATTTGTTTAAACCCACACGATTAGCAGATGGCCCACGTAAGGTTGAACATGGGTGTGCAAGCTGTCAGTCCTTGTTTGCAAACTGGCAGCCAAGTTTGATACAATGTTTTGTTTGGGGTTTAACTGATAATCTGAATTAGCTGCTATTATTTAAAAACCGGAAAATAAATTGAGACTGTTTTGGTGGCTGGTGCCCTCTTAGGATGGAGTGGTAGGGTCTAGCTTCCATGGTCTTCACTGGGGTCCACAGCTTTCATTTTCATCTCCTGCCTGGCCCTGCAGGTATTGAATTACGGCCCTGCTTACTGCTGTGTGGGCTCCTTCCTTCCATTATGAGACTGTCCACCTATATTCTTTCATCTGGTCCTCTTGTTTTTATTACCATTCTGCAGTTGAATGAATTTGCCCAGCGTCATCTAGCTAAGCAAACTGAGATTCGATCTGAGATTTCCAGACCTTTTTTCCACACAGTCTTCTTGAATTTTTATGACCTGTAAACAGCAGGGACCTATTACCTGCCCCTAAGCAAGGCCTTGCCAGAATATTCCTAATGCCTTGATCTCTAAAATTTGCTCTAATAAAAGTGAGAATCCAGTGTTGATGTGCATGTGTTCATGAACAGGGGTGGAGTGAGGCAGCAGTATCTCTTTGGGAAATTGTTCTCTAAGTATTAACAAAGTTCAAGTGAGCCCTTCATATTCTGACATTTCTGCTTTGGGGCCCTGATTTAAATTTGTGTCCTACAGCATTGGGAAATTCTATTTTTTTTTTAAAGATTTTATTTATTTATTTGACAGAGAGAGAGACTACAAGTAGGCAGAGAGGCAGTCAGAGAGAGAGGAGGAAGCGGGCTCCCTGCTGAGCAGAGAGCCCGATGCGGGCCTCGATTCCAGGACCCTGGGACCATGACCTGAGCCGAAGGCAGAGGCTTTAACCCACTGAGCCACCCAGGTGCCCAGCATTGGGAAATTCTTTAGGATACAAGCACATTTTTCCCCCAGTGACTTTTTTCCTTATCTTGTCTTCCCGCTTCCTAAGGTCAACATGAGTGTATAGAGCTCCTTCTTCAGAAGATGTTCTAGGCTGGAAGAGTTCCTGGAATTCCCGCACTGTCAGGACGACATTTCCACATCAAAGGCCGTGAAATTTAGCCCATTCAACACGAGCCCATTGGGTGGAATATGAATAGCCTAAAGATGCCTGCTTCATCCAGAACAGGACACAGCAGAGCCCAGATGGCCTGCGGAGCCTCCACACAGCCATGGCCTTCGGACTGTCATGGAACCCTGAGGAAATTTCTCCATCCAGCCTCCCCACTTTCAGTCCTTCTTTCACACAGTGGCCAGATTAATCCTTCTGAAATTCTGTATCTCATTTGTTTCTGTCACTCAAAAGCCTCTGATGGTTCCTCAGTTCCTTGAGGCTAAAGTCAACATTACCTCTCCTGCTTTGAGTCTTCACAGTTTGAACTCTTATCCAAACCTTATCTAACTTTTATCTCATGACTTCCAGGACTCTGATCAAACAGGGCTGCTTGGCTTTCACTAGGGACTACATATATGAGTCTTTTCTGTTTTCCACTGGACATGTGGGTCCTCTCTTTCCTTCAAGACCTTGTCCACCCTCCTCTCCTTTGAAGTTTGGGACTTCTGAGCCTCATTTTCCCCAGCTGGCAGGTGGGTTTGGATGAGGATTAAGTGCACACAATCAGCCTTCCAGAAAACAGCTGTGGAGGAGGAGGGGCTAGTGGCACTTTGTCACAGAGATCCACAAATACTGGGATGTACCTTGAGTGAAGCTTTGAACATAGAAAAGATCAGCTTCAGATTTCCAAGGATTAGAATTGCTTCAAAACGTCCTCTTTTTGGTTATGTGCTATCATTTGAAATTTCATCTATATGCTCTAAACCACAATGATAAAATAGTTAATATATCTATTTACCTCATAGAATTCTTTAAAAAAAAAATATATATATATATATATATATATAGGGGCGCCTGGGTGGCCCAGTGGGTTAAGTATCTGACTTCGGCTCATGTCATGATCTTGGGGTCCTGGAATCGAGCTTGTCCCTTTGTCCCTCCCCATGTTCTTACTCATGCTCTCTCTCTCTCTTTTAAATAAATAAGTAAATCTTAATAAAAAAGATGTATCATATATTTATTTCTATATCTATTTATCTATATATATCTATGACTGGGAAGACAGACTGAGACAAGGCTTGTCTAACAGCAAGGACATCAGGCACATGTCAGACACACAGCAGGCACTCAGCAAATGTCCACATTTCCTTTATTCTGATGACTTTTATAATCAATTAAGGATATCATAGACAGGAATTTTGTCTGAATCACCACAAAATCCCCGGATGGAATCGGTCTGAGACTCAAGCTCTATTTGAGGCATTTGTGTTTTATGGGTATATCTCATGGCTTCTTTCAAATGTTTCTTAGACTAACTTTTGAAGAAAATCTGGAAATAAGAGCCAAAAGAAAAATGCTCAGCCAGTTCTCCCTTTTATGGGCATGTTGGCAGTTTGTCTGTCCAAACTAAATAGTCTCTGTTATGGTCTTAACCGTTTTGATTTGCAGAGAATCTAAAACTTGTCCTGGAATGAACTTGCTGGCCAGTTTCTTTTAAAATATGATATTAAAATTTTTTTAAAGGCAACATGAAATGTCATTGGCTTTTTCATGTGGACATTGCATCAGCAATTCTAGGCTTCCTGATTGGAAGGGAAAACAATATTTTGGTCGGTCCCTTATTTGAATGTAAGGAATAATACCTACAGATGGCAGCCCAAATAGAAATCATCTCTTTAACACAGATTCTGCTGCTATTTGGAGCTAATACTATAAATTTTCATTAGATTTCATTCTCCTCTAAGCTAATATTCCAGAAATCAAAGCAGCCCTCTGGACCGTAAATACCTGGATGTACAGAAGGAAAGTATTACTTGCAAAAGTAATTTGTGTCTACAAATCAGTTTTCAGGGATAATCAGGGGATGTGGAAATTCAGTTTCAGCAAGTGAAGGTGGCCAAATGAGCTGGCATGTGTCAGATGATTTGGCATGCAGAGGTCAGCCAGGACTACATGTCCATGGAAGAAGGAAGGAATGGGTAGATGGTGGAGAGGAACAGAGTTGAGTGTGGCTGTTTCTCTCTGAACCCTACTGCACCTGAGCTCTGGATGTTGCATTTTCAGATTAGTGTCAGTTGTCAGATCTCGGTTCTGCCTGCTCCTCCACTACTGAGTACCTGTGTCAAAGACGCAAAGACCTTGTGCCCACCCCCTCTTGCTCAAGCTCTCTGCAACCCAAAGCAGGAGCTGCAGCCTCTGATACATTTTCCACTCTCTGATTAATTTCATTCAGAGGCTCTGGTGCTGGGACATGACCTTCCAGGTCATAGTTTTAGTCATTTTGTGGGTTTCAATGGGAACATGCAGCAGTCCAAGGATTGAATTTGTGTTTTATCTGGTGGTACAATGGCAGGGTAAAAAGACTGGTGGGCTTTGGTGTCATACAGACCCAGGTTTGCCACTTACTGACTTTGGGCAAACCACCCAACCTCTCTGAATCTCACTTCCTCACCTAATCTGTAAAATGGGAGGCAGCCACGCTACAGGATTTTGTGAGGTTTGCCAGAGATAATCAAGTGACATATTTGACACATAACAGGAAATGTAACAAGTGACAGTTAAAATGAAACAAAGGATGAGGTGTAAAATAGGCCATTTGGTCAAGACTCTGTGATGAACCAGAAATGGTCCACATGAAATTTACCAGATCAATGCAAACACCTTTTTCACTATGTTCAAAAATTTAAAATTGCAAGCATACAAGATACGGTAGATTCTTCTCTGGCTCAGGTCCCTCATTTTCTAAAAAGAAATTATTTTGCTTTTGCTAACTAACTCCTCAAGCTCTGTTCCTCAACCTTCCCTTCCCAGTTCCACCATATTTGTTGAAGGTTGGAGCCTTGAGGGTGGAGCAGCTTCTTAGCCTCTTGCTCCTTTCACAGCCTGCTTTCTGTTTTCACACTTCTTCTGAAACATCTCTCACCAACATACTCATGCTGTGCCTATAGCCAACAAGCTTGTCAACTCTGCAGCTTCCCAGCCCAGTGGCCACCACTTTCTTTCAAACAGCAGATCTCAGTCTTGTCCGCATATTAGAATCACCTGGGGAGGGGGCTTTAAAAATGATTGATGCCTGGATACCACCCCCCAGAGGTTCTTATGTGAGGGTCTGGTATGCAGCCTGGGCACTGGGATTTTTAAAAGCTCCTTTGTTGATGATTAAGGTGTAGTTAACGTTGAGAACCACGGCTAACACCCCACCCTCTCCTTCATTTGTATAATATTGCAAAGTTCTGTTTCCCCCACTTGCCGAACACTTCTTCTGAATCTCTTTCAGGGTCTCACTCAAGTCCTGTTTAGAATACAGTTTTGTGAGTAAGGCAATTTATAATTGGGGTTGTTGCTATAGTGCTGCTAAAGGAAATCTGTAATTCTTGGTGAATCAGAAAGCTTACTGAATATAGGTTCAGAGTACAGCTGGGTGGCTATGAGGAAGAGATAAGGGAGGGAGGGAAGGGAAAAAGGATGGAAGAAAGGTTGAGAGGAAGGAAGGAAGAGAGGGAGGGAGGAAGGAAAATCTTGTACTTTATGATCCAAACAACTAAATAACCCTGTATATCTAAAGTTTTTCTTCTACTGCGTCTCAACAGAAGTACTGGGAATATTAATATTAGCTATTATTTATTGAGCATCATATTATATCCTCACAGCAACTTTGGCGAGAAGGATACTATTTTCTTCATTTTTTTCCAGCAAGGAGATGGACATGAGGACCCAGAACACAAGCTTAGAAAACAATAAAGCTGCTATTTTAACTGAAGTCAAATCCTCTATGGATTAAGAATCTTAAGTAATTGAGGCCAAAGCTTGGAGAATTGCGTCAGAAATCCCTCCTGAGGGAAATATTCAAATACGTGAAATCAGTCTTGTACCTCCCCCCCCTTTCCCTTCTTCAGGGTAGGACCCTGCCACCCTTCTATGTGTGCTTTGATCTTAAAACTTCTCTTCCCATCATCCAAGCAACCCCTATTCAGCTTGACAATGGCCCTGTTGACAAGTGGTGTCCACAGTGTAACAGAGCAGTGACTCTCAGGCACTGACCAGTTGTGGAACACATCTGGGAGAGTGGCCAGGTCAATAGCAACACAGGAAGTTTGCAATGATGGTTTGTCTTCTCTGCTCAGCAGACAACGTGGGAAATGAAGGACTAGGTTTTCGTTGGGAGGAAGCAGCTTGAGATGGAGACAGGATTTCTCCGTGGGCCTCAGAGAGTCAGTAATGGTGAGAGGAAAAGGAAAGAACACAGGATTGGGAAAGATGAGGAAAATGAGTGTCTACTGAGGAAAGTGGTAAGGATTCAGCAAAACTTTTCTTTCTACACCCCTCCACCCTGCCATGTTCCTCTTCCCCACTCCTCCCTCCCTGCTTTTTGTGATCCTTTTCTCCCCTAACCAGCCAGCTGTCCCTTGAACCTGTATTCAGTAAGCTTTGTGATTAACTACGGATTGCAGATTCCTTCTAGCAACACCATGGCAACAACTTCAACTACCAATTGCCTTAATTATAAGATTTGCATGCTTTATCACACAAAACAACATTTAAATAGGATGTGAGTGAGATTTTAACGCAATGTAGTGGTGCATAGCCAGGACTGAAAAGTGAGCTGAGATGTGGGGAAAGACACTTGTTCCAGGGTGGGGCGGGATCAGAGCTGCAGAAAGGGACGTCATCCCCCCTCTTGTGGCTCTGTACCTAGAGCATGCTAGAGAATGTATGAGTCACTTGAAGTCTGAAAAGATTGGGCTTGGCTGCCAGGAAGTGAAATTTCATGCTCACTCATGGTAACTAGATTTGTCCTTGTGGTTCACACATTTTGTCCCTTCATTTCATGGCTTTGATTTTTGATTTCTACTTAAAATGCTTCATTTTGTTCTTCTCTTTGAACTTGCCTCAAAGCCTGTAAGGGAGGGGCACACTGACATTTCTGGGGTTTCTGTTTTGTACTAGGTGCAGTGCTAGGCACTCCAGTTATGGAGGGCATACACACACACACAAATATGGAATCTAGGCCTGATGGGGAGGCAGGGAGAAGATGGTGAGGAGAAAATGGGGGACCAGGTGGGATTTTGGAGAAGGGGGTGGCTGGAAGGGAAGAGACTGGTAGAAAAAGCAGAGGAAGAGAGAAATAGGTGGAGAATGTGGGAGGGGGGAGGAAAGGGAGAAAGGAGAGACTGTGTAGAAGAATGAAGTAGTGGAATGGGGAGGCAGCTGGCTGAGTGAAGTGGACAGGTGAGAGCAGGACAAGTGGTATGAACTGGAAGATGAAGAAAATGACAGAAGAGGTGGAATCTCCATGGAAGGGGGCAGGATGACTCCATGGAAAAGGTTGGGGGTGTTATGGACTTAATGGTGTCCTCTTCCCCCATTCAAATATTGAAGCCCTAATGCTCAATGTGACTATATTTGGAGATAAGACCTTTAAGGAGGTAATTAAGGTAAACAAGGTTATGGGGGTGGGTCCCTAATCTAATAGGACTGGTGTCCTCATATGAGGAAGAGACATCAGATCTCTCTCTCTCTCTCTGCCATGTGAGGACCCAGTGAGAAAGCGGCTATCTGAAAGCCAGGAAGAGGGTTTTCATTAAAAACAAACCCTGCCGGTACCTTGCTCTTGCAATTCTAACCTCCAGAATTATGAGAAGATAGATTTCTGCTGTTCAAGTCCTCAGCCTGTGGCATTATTTATTTATGGCAGTGTGAGAGCACTAATACAAAGGGTATGGAGATTGGAGGTTACTGCAGGAGGCCAGGAGAAAGCATTCACCCCAACCTGCCCATGTCTGGGGGGTGGGTAGTGACATGTGCTTTATATTTCCTCCTCCCATTCAAACAACACAAGGATACCAGCTCTGTTGGCCAGGGGACTATATGCTCATGTCCATATGTGTCATTGCTAACTGATGATGAGGCTTTGGGTCTCATTTGTAAAAAGTGATAAACAGGACCAGCCTTATTGGGGTTGCTGAAAGAATTTAAGAAGGCTTTATCACATGAGTACCTTCTGGGCAGGGATCGCCCTCATTGAGGATAGCTGTTAGTGTTGAGTGCATGTACATACATGTTTATTTAGGTAAGTTTTTTGAAGAGCAAAGGCTCTTAAGATTTCCTACACAATAAGAAAGTGGAAACTTTGTTTTTGTCTCTAGCTTATATTGGGTTGAGTCACATGAAATTGTCATTTCTAAGAGTCAAAAGCACAGTAAGTGTTTTTTAAAAGGAACATTTCACATACAAATCCAGATATATGGATTTACTTGAAACATCTGAAAATCTAGCACCGTGAGGTCACATTGCCCTAGGAACTTGGCCCACTAGAGTGGGGGATGCCTGCCTCCTTCAAGGGGGAGCATGCTGCCTTAGGTCCCCAGGGTCTCTGTCTCCCACTTTCCACTCATGCATACCTCATTAATCCAAGAGCTTTAGGGTGGTAGCCCTTGACTTCGTGTATTGTTTACAGCTTGCTAATGTGTTGCTGATAATGCTAAGAAATGGGTACACTTTCTTCGGCAGGAAAAAGTATTAGAACAACAGTATAGACCATGTGAGCAAATGGTGAGCATAGATCATTGCAAAACAAACATCCAAGGCCTTGGCTGATCAAACAAGCCCCTGGGAGAGCCAGTCTGCATTTTGTCACTCTGCTTTGACAGCATCATGGAAACACTTTCCTCTTGGCTGAAATCCTTCCCTTTGACATGTTTCATTCACATGCAAGCCCATTTACTGAGCATCCGGTGTGTATTCCTTTCTCTTGCTTGTGCTTTTGTTTTAATCCCCTACTAGAAGTACGTGTGTTCAGTGAGAAGCAATTCCATAAATAACAAGGAGGCTGAGGGAAAGGTTAGCTGGCTGGCCAAAAATATCAGGCTCCTGTATCACCTTCTAGGTTGCATACTTTTTCTCACATAATATCTCATTGGCTATTTCCAGTGAGTCCAGTGGAATAGGAATATATTATTCCCATTTTCAATGATGAACACACAGTGGCTTAGAGTTCATATAACTTGCACAGTCAGGAAGGGTTAGGGCTGAAAATGGCACACAGAGCCAGCATAGTTAGCTATGAAGAAAAGCAACACTGCACCATGGGTCAAAATAGGCCTTGCTAACAACTAAGTTTAAAAAATAATCCTAGTGTCTTAGTTGGTCTTTTTAAAAAAAAATTTTTTATTTACTTATTTATTTGCTAGAGAGAGAGAGAGAGAGAGAGAGAGAGAGAGAGAGAGAAGGAGCACACAAACAGGAGAAGCAGCAGGCAAAGGGAGAAGCAGGCTCCCGGCTGAGCCAGGAACCAGATGCAGGACTCAATCCCAGGACAATGACCCAAACTGAAGGCAGACGCCCAACTGACTGAGCCACCCAGGCATCCCTTAGTTAGCTTTTTTATGAGAAGGGCTTACTAGCAAACTGATGCTAATTTAGCATTGAGGAAAACAGAGTATTTAAATCAGAGAGAGTTAACTGGTCTCCCGGCAGTCTGGGCTATAGACAATATGTAGAGGAGTAGTTAGAGCAGCTCTAGAAAGTATCTGATTCTCCCTTAGAATTCACTAATTTCATTCTATATTCTTTCCTGCTACTCCTAGAGTACTAATACTTACTCCTTTCTCAATGCAGGACTCCAAGTAGCCACTCTCTATCCTAGAAAGTTGATACGGGGTTAGCACTAGATGTGAAACTTGTCTGGAATTTGGTGCTCAGGTGTGGATGTCTGTTTCAAGAGGGGCATAAGTATTGTCAGCAAACCCCATGGTGTCCAGGGGCAAGTCTTCCTTGTAAGTGTGAGGAGCCCAGGGAAGTGTGGGAAGGCAGCTTCATCTTCAAGTGGACTATTCCTTGCTACTACTAAAAGCAGCATAAGGACTAATGGAGAAACATTAAAAAGGGCCATATTCTGGGTATAATTAATAACTTCCTGCTCACCAGTCATGTTTTAATGGAAGGTGCTACCTTATTAAGTATTAAATTTTTGTTATTGGTGACATTGAAACTAGAGATGAATCTATAAGTGGGGATCAATTCTGAAAGTCTGTTCAGGGTGCCCGGGGGCTCAGTCAGTTGAGCATCTGCCTTCAGATCAAGTCATGATCTCAGAGTCCTGGTTTCAAGCCCTGCATTAGTAGGAAGTCTGCTTCATCCTCTCCTTCTGCTCCCACTACCCCCTGCTCATGCTCTCTCTCAAATAAATAAATAAGATCTTTAAAAAGTATCTAAAAGTTTGCTTGGATACCATTCCCTCTTAGCCTCAGGGACAAACAGGGGGATGATTAACAATTTCTGAGATATTTTAAGGGTCTGGCATCAAGTTTTTGTTTTTGTTAAGTTTGTTTTTGTTAAGTTTCCAGATTATATTGGAATCATATAAAGTTGGTATTTTTGGTGGGTTATAAAATGGTTGAAAATCAGCAGTTTTATATGATTCATTATAATTCATACAAAGGCAAGAGAATGGACTCGATTCTTTAGACCTATGACACATAAAGAAAAGGGGTGCTTGAGAAACTGTGGAGTTCACTGTGCACAGGTATTGGGTTATGATGGGTTGAATCATGTACCCCTGAAATTCCTGTTGAGGTACCTCAGAATATGACCATATATGGAGGTAAGGCCATTAAAGCTGTGATAAAGTTACAATGAGGCCCAGAACAGGGACCCTAATCCAATCTGACTGGTACCCTCATAAGAAGAGGACATTTGGACACACAAAGAGTTATTAGGGCTTCTCTGCATAGAGGAAAGACCATATGAGGACATAGCAAGAAGGCAGCCATCTGTAAGCCAAGCAGAGAAGCTTCAGAAGAAAACAAACCTACTGATACCTTAACCTTGGACATAGAGCCTCCAGAACTGTGAGAAGATAAATTTCTGTTGTTGAAGCCCCTAGTCTGTGATACTTGGTATACCTGGGTATATGCAAATGCAGGGAGCAAGAGGGAAGAACGCGGACAATGAATGTGGTCCAAAGACAGATTTTTAAAGGCCCTCCAAGACCATTCTAAGGAATATGGTCTTTATTGTGAAGGACAAGAGGGGATGATAATGATCTGGGAAATTGATAGAAATCTACCCATGATAAAAGGGTTGATAATAACAAAACAAAGAGGCAACCCACGGAATGGGAGAAGATATTTGCAAATGACACTACAGACAAAGGGCTGATATCCAAGATCTATAAAAAACTCCTCAAACTCAACACTCAAAAAACAGATAATTATGTCAAAAAAATGGGCAGAAGACATGAACAGACATTTCTCCAAAGAAGACATACAAATGGCTAACAGACACATGAAAAAATGTTCATCATCATTAGCCATCAAGGAGATTCAAATCAAAACCACATTGAGATACCACCTTACACCCATTAGAATGGCCCAAATTAACAAGACAGTAAACAGCAAGTGTTGGAGAGGGTGTGGAAAAGGGGAAACCTCTTATACTGTTGTGGGAATGCAAGTTGCAAAGTGCAGCCATTTTGGAAAACAGTGTGGAGATTCCTTAAGAAATTAAAAATAGAGCTACCCTATGCCCCTGCAATTGCACTACTGAGAATTTACCCCCAAAGATACAGATGTAGTGAAAAGAAGGGTCATCTGTACCCCAATGTTCACAGCAATGGTCACAATTGTCAAACTGTGGAAAGAGCCAAGATGCTTTTCAACAGATGAATGGATAAAGAAGATATGATCCATGTATACAATGGAATATTATGCCTCCATCAGAAAGGATGAGTACTCAGCTTTTGTATCAACATGAACAGGACTGGAGGAGATTATGCTGAGTGAAATAAGTTAAGCAGAGAGAGTCAATTATCATATGGTTTCACTTACTTGTGGAGCATAAGGAATAACAG
>NW_019154105.1:58185528-58224084 GCF_002288905.1 Enhydra lutris kenyoni
ATGCTGAGTGAAATAAGTTAAGCAGAGAGAGTCAATTATCATATGGTTTCACTTACTTGTGGAGCATAAGGAATAACATGGAGGACATTAGGAGAAGGAAAGGAAAAGTGAATTGGGGGAAATTGGAGGGGGAGACAAACCATGAGAGACTGTGGACTCTGAGAAACAAACTGAGGGTTTTGAAGGGGAGGGGGGCGGGGGTGAGCTTGGTGGTGGGTATTAAGGAGGGCACATATTTCATGGAGCACTATGGGTGTGGTGCATAAACAATGAATCTTATAACAGTGAAAAAATAAAATTAAATTAAAAAGAAGGGTTGATAATAGCAATAAATTCAAAGAATCCCTTGACAAAGATTCCATTGATGTCAAATGAGATTTCACAGGGAAGTGGGAAAAAATTACTTTGTAAGAAGTCTTTTCTAAAAAAAAATAAATCATGATGCAAGAAAGACATTGGAAAAAATTATTTATCAACTTAAGGGAATGAGCTCCTTTGGGGATGTTGACAATTGGCAAGGCTACCAACTAATGCCTTACTGATGGTTCTCAAATATGTTATGGTACATCTGGCAAGATGTGTTTTAAAGGAACTACATAAGCTGTAGTTTTCTGTTATTGGCAGATGAAAAGACTGTAAAATTGCAAATATTTAATGTTATTTTATAATTAGCCTTTCATTAACTAGGGATAACTCCTTCCCCTTGAAGTAGAGATGGACATATATGAGTTTAAGCCCTTTCTAGCTCCATTACCTTGGGCAAGTCAATTTATCCTGCTCTTGTCTTTCAAACAAGAGTACACCTGCCTCGATGCTGCCTGCAGATGAATGATGACATGGGGTAGTAAACCATTCTGTGAGATTATTACTGTATCAAACAGAGTCACACTATGTTCATGGTAAAAAACAAAACAAAACAGAAACCCCCCCAAATCCTTTGTTTAAACAAATTTTAGTCAGAAAAGGCAACCATCAAGAGCAGAACTGTAGACTGCCAAACTGAAAATAGGAATCCTTTCTGGGACTCCATGTGGCAGAATGGACAGGGTGTGGATTTTGGAGATGGGCATAACTTGAGTTTAAATACCTGCCCTACCTCATCATGCTTGTGGGATCATAGGGAAGCTACTCACCTCTCCTCATCTGAAAGATGGGGATATGGAGATAGCGTTTGTGAAGTATTGGCATGTGATAGATGTTTGATAAAAAGGCTCTATTATGCTGATCATAATAATACCTCCTCTGGTGACAAACTTTGGAGGAGCCATTTCATTAGTTATTGGGGCACATCTTTCATTAATGATTGTTGAATACCCATTGGGGGAATGACAACCTTCTTTATGTTCTCCACCCCCAGCTTATTCCAAGAATATTGCTTTGTCCTTTGTGTGTCCTTGTTTCAAGGTTGTGCAGAGCAGGAAACAAAAATTTCTTGAAAGTTACACTTCCTGCTTTATTTTCTGAAGGTCCAAGTCCAAGTGTATATGCTGAGAGAGGTGGAGTGGGAGCCTTTGATACAAGACTCCCCCTGCTGACCTGGAGACAGAGTGTCAGGGATGGGTACATCTGTGAGAAGTGGAAACATTGACTCTGTGTGGCCTGGGATTGCTCAGACTCCAGGTTCCCAGCCTGGACAGTGATTCCCAGTTCCCATGCAGGGTTTGAAAGCAGAATCCACAGACATCTAAGAGACCGGCAATTTATAAGAGTGGGTGTAACTGGCATGAAGACCTCCCTGGTATTGGAGGTCATGGGGAGAGGAGCCAGATAATAACCGAAACCTGAATTCCTGTTGGCATGGACCTTTAGAATCAGATTCAAGTTGAAGGAAAGACAATAAGAAAATGTGACACTTCTTGGAAACCTGCATTTGTAAATTGAGTCAGACCCGCCATATTGGTAAAATATCAAAGAATCTAAAGATGCATGAATTTCTACTCTCTGGAAGCTGACCCTCTTTTTGGGAGCTGGAGGGGGTCATAAGCCACCTACATGAGTCACTACCATTTGGAGCACTACAAGGTCCTGATGTATGAATTGCAGTTAGGGTGACTCTGTCACAAGAGGTAGGCAGCTAAATTCTGCAAAAAGCACACAGCCAGGATGATGGGTAAATGTTTCTCCTGAAGGGATATATTAAAGTATACCCTCCCCCAATTACTGCGTGCCAATACCACTCCTTTGTAATTGCCATAAAATTTTGCAAACCCTCAAATTCTTTTGGAAATATGCCTGCTTGATGTGGAGATGTGGTCTGGAAATGTGACTGGATAGGGAGCTATATAGTTAATGATTTCCATAACAGTGCATAGTCATTTATCTTCATGGAGTTTGAGGTGTCAGAAGGCCCTTGGATGTCAACTAGCTCCTCCTATCCCTTCTATCCCCCACCCTCTCCCATTTTATAGGGTTGAATTTGGATTTAGCAAGGCCTTAAGGTTATTATTCTGACAGACCACTGTGATGGTCAGGGCTTTGGGGTAGAAGGTTTAGGGGGCTGGGCCCAACGAGCCTCTCCAGTCTTTAACTGCTGTGTGAATACCTGGTGCTGTTATCTCTTGTCTGGACAAACATCTACTTCTTAACTGGAGATTTAGTCTCGTCCCTTCTGGACACTGATTAATCATCTTAAATCACCATTCTCATAAACTTTCTTGTTTACAAACTTACAAGATTATTCCATTAAAAAATAATCTAACTTTGTGGTTTGGCATTCAAGGCTTTCTATGATCTGATTCCAACCAAGTCTGGTTCTTTTCTTTTCATTTTTTTTCTTCTTCCTTTTTTTTTTTTTTTTTTAATCAACAAAGTCTTTTGAGCTCATTTCCCTCAGCTCTATATGCATGTACTTTGTTCTGCTGAGGGAGCTTTGTGGCTACTCCGCACGCTGTCCTCTCTCATGCTTTTACTAATGTTCTTGCTGCCTGGAATGAATACCCCTCCCACCAATCCTTATCTATTTTTCAAGGCTAAATTATATATTCCCTCCTCTCAGGAGCCTTCCCTGGTGAGGAATATAGAGCATTAGATGGACTTGGGTTTGAGAGTATACTCTGCCCCTTACTTCCTAGAATACCTTAGGCAGGTTATTGAATTTCTCTAGGGCTCAGTTTTTTCATCTGTGAGATGGGCAAGTCAACACCGACTGTGTAGCCTTATGAAATATACATAGGTTAGTCATACTGTGAAGGGCTTGGCATAGTTCCTTGTACATAGTAAACATCAAAGAATGTTATATATTACTCTGATTACTGCAAAGAACTGCAAGCTCCTTTTCTGTGAATTCTCATTCACTTTGAAGTCTCTTATATTCTTCCTTATAAATCTAGTTTTGCCTTTTAGGTACTGAATCTCATGTGTTGTTTCCCCCCTGGGATTGATAACTCCTTAAACGTGGGATCATGTTTTAGTTAGTGTCCTGTACATTGCCCTCTATGCAGCATGCCCTCAAAACACAGGCAAAGACTGACCTTTTGGGTGTGAAATTTGGGTGTGACAACAATTTGCTTTGTTGTTACTTTCCCCTGTAAAAGTTGACAATAGTTTTTCTTTTTTAAGTCAATTTTCTTAGATATGAAAATCCCAGTTGTGGGGCTTTTGTTTCCTTGAAACATGGAAGACAATGCGTGAAGAGGCTGGTAGAGATTGATAAATTTCAACTAATTCTTGGGAAATGCAAGTGTGGAAGCCCATGTGGCCTCAACTAACTGGGCCAACTTAGCCTCGCCATTGTCCAGCATGCATTCTATATTCCATAGTTTGTGTGATACTCCAGGAAGGGGATGGGGATGGTTTTACATTCTGATAAGTTTGGAAAACAGATGCTAATGACCTGCTCATGGAGAGACAGAGGATATAGTAAGAAACTAAAATCTGTGAGAAGTCCTACATTAAAAAAAAAAAAAAAAAAAAAAAAAGCTAGTAAGAGTAGCTAACATTCATTGAGCTCTTTCATGGCAGATACTTTGACAGTAGACCCTTTACATGAATTCTTTCATTTAATCCTCAAATGCTTTATCCCCTTTAAGAATAGATGTAATTATTATCCTCCCTTAACAGATGAAGAAACTTGAATGGTCCAAGTTCTCACAGCAGTTAAAGAGTTGGACCTGGGATTGGAATCAGATATTTATAACCCCAGAACCTGAGTTCTGGTCCACTGTGGTACACAGCTTTTCACATTCCCCAATTTGCCTGACCAGGAAATGCTTTTGGTTAACCTCTTAATAATAACTCATGAAAGTCTTATTCCTTGGGATGCACTTTGGGCAACAGAGCCTTGCCTTCCCAAGCTCCTTGATTCATGGGAGAAGCCATGACCTTTCCACCTCTGCACCTTTGCTCACTGACCTCTGCCTGCATGCTCCTGCTCCCCTTGCCTCGCTCATGATATTTTACTCTTCCTCCAAGGTCCAGTTCAAATGCAACTCTACGAGGAGCTTTTTTGGATATCAGCAGGTTGATGTGCAAAGCCCCTCCGTGTTCTCCACTGTTGTTAACATTTGGTCTCTCTGTCAAGGGCCATTTCCTAAGAGCCTTGGTAAAGTTTCTGGCACAGAGTGGATGCTCAGTTAGAGTTTGGTGAAATACAATCTTCCTAGCTGCTCAAGGGGGTCACTTACCTAGCCTGGGGCTCGTCAGGTCATGGGTCATGGACTTGCCAGTGTGACTCTAACTGGCAACCTGGGCTGACGCTGGCTCCAACCCTTGTCAGGTTCAGACAACATTACTCCCTAATGCCCTGGCAGTTCATTAGTTAACATTGCCCTCCCTTTGCGCCTTGCAGATGTGGCCTCTCCCCAGCCTCTATGAGGTGAGGAGCACGATTAGGTCACATCAGGCCTCTCATCAGTGTTCTTTTGGGGACAAACCTGACTTGTCCTTTCCAGGGTGTTGTTCAGGTTTCATTACAAAGCCCCCCAGTGGCTGTGCCTCAGATGAGTCAGCTGGCTTGGGGCTTCATTAGCAACTCTAATTGCCTTTTTGTTTTTGTCCTCTTTGGGGCCTTCTCAGGCCCAGAGGTGGGGCCTGGCGGGCCTGGCTTCCAGAAATGCCGCCAGCCTCCACAAGAGCCCGTGATGGGAAGTCCGCACCCCGCTCCCCAGCAGCCACGTCATGCCACACTGCGCATTTCTGGGCCGCACCCTTCCCCAGGGTGTACTCAGGAGCCATGCAACCGCTGGCCACCCCAGCTCCCCAGCTGCCTGTGATGAAGTCATGGGGTGGGGTCCTGGAGACCCCCCTCCAAATAGGGTGGGGGCTTCCCCAACTGGCCTGGGAATGGTGGAGAGGAGGAGATGGTAATAATCTTGTCCGTCCAATCCACTGCTCCCTCTCTTGAGTTTGCATGGCCGGTGTGGAGAGAAGTGGAGGGAGGAAGAGAGAGCAGGGAAGACAAGGGGAGGAGAAGGACGGCGGAGTGGCAGGCATGGATCCCTCACTTCCTCCACCAACAACTGGGTATGGAGAAAGGAACTAGCAGTTTCTCTCGACCACCTTGCAATGAGCTAATCGAGCTGACTTCTCTCTTCTCTGTTAACATCTTCCTTCTGATCTTAATCTCTTTTTTTTTTCCCACTGAGACCACAAAATGTAGGAAAAGCCACCATAATCCATCTTATATAATTAGAATTTGATACAGAGGAAAAAATATCCCAGAGACAGAGCAGCAGCTGTTCTGGCAAGGCAGGTAGAACCCTTCCCAACGCAAGCATGCTTCCCCAGGCAGAGCCTCCCATCTCACCCAGGTCCAATGGGCATTTTGCTCTTGCTTCTGCACCAGTGGGCTTTGCAGACTGGGGTTGCCTAGATGTCCCAGACCACTCAAGCTTGGTTAAACCCGTGCGGCTTTGTCGCCTCCGCCTGTGAGCATATATGTGTGTGCGGAGGAATGAACATTCTGTTAAAATCACAGTCTGCCGGAAGAATTTACTGATAGATCTCTGTGGATGGCTAGTTATTTGCACCTGGAATTCTGCCTCGGAAAGATGGGAAATCTGATAACAGAGACTTTCCCAGGGAAATGAGAACAACACACCACACATTTATGTACCCCTCCACCTAAAACCACAGCATACTTCCCATATGACCAATGCCCTAGAAAACCAAGGAATATTTGAGCTTTTCTGCTCCCTACCTGTATCAGAGGCACAACAAAGAGGGCAGAGACACCCTACTCAGACTCTAGCATGGTCAGTCAACTGCAACTGGAATGAACAAACTTGGGGTTGAACTTTTTTCTCCGAGGACATCATATCCATAATATCCTCACTGTGTTGTTACAAAGGAAAAGCCAAATGATTTAACTTTAAATCATTTACTTTAAAATTTAACTTTAAAAAACGTTAACTTTAAAAAACGTATTCTGCAAAAGAAGTTTGCAAGAACTTGTAACCACATAGTTACAAGTAACCACACTTAAGAGAATTTTTGGAGTGATGTTAAAATCTTCCATGGCAAAGATTTCGAAGTTAATACAAAGATCATAGCTCCGGAAGTTGAGTTTCATATATCGGGATAAGAAAACATAGATACTCTGACCCAGGCAATAAATGAGCCCGTCACCACATTAGTGAATGTGAGACACATCGGTTTGGAGATTCTGAGGAATCTCCTGCACATATTTTCTAAGAGAAATCCCATTTTTCAAGGAGTCAAAGCTTTCATAGAGGTTTGCATCAAGCGGAATAGAAAGCAGGAGAAGGCATGACTGCTAAGGATTTCCAACCTTTGATTCATAATTTGTTGACATATTTTTACAAGTTCCCCATTTCTTTACAAGCAGCTCTGTTAAGTTCTCCCAGTAAATATTTTTGACGAAGGCCAAACAGGAGGGAAAAAGAGAAAAAGTGCAATGAAAAGAGTGGCTTACCTTTTCTGGGTATTGCTGATGTCAAACTTTCCCCCCAGACATGAGGCTTTCTTGCTTTGGTTGTCCCATGAATTTAGAAACCATTAAAAATTTTAAAGCAGAAATATGTGCGTCTTATTCGAAGCTGCTTCGAAACAATACAAAAAATAACTCGATGAAAAATAAAGTGCTCTTCTGAGCATGAGAATGTGTTTGAAGCTTGGAGCTCATGCTGTTGCACGAAGTTTTGCAACTGTCTCTCAGTTTAAACAACCTCCCGCTCCTCCCCACCACTTGCCAACATCTATAATTTAAAGCAACTGCAATCCTTCCCATAATACTCACATTTCAAAGAGCTTAATATATACGCTCGTTAGGAAAGAGTAGGAGCCAGTGACGTTCTTCTGCAAACCCCGGACTGAGGCAAATGGGAAGCAAAGGTTTCAGGTATCTGAGCAATTCTATTTCTCTCTTTTATCTGTAGCTCTTCTCACTGTGTGACTTCAGTTGCTTCTTTGTCTTTTCAAGTGATGCTTTGAGACCAAATGGCATCACTTCACTGGGATAAAAAAAAAAAAAAAAAAGAAAAAAAAAGGGAAAAAAAAACCACAGAAAATACAGAAAAGTTTCTGTCTCAACTTACAGAACAGTAATACTAGTGAAATTGTGTTTAAACATCACTTTTGCTAACACAATTATTTCCATGCAATTCTCCCCTAATTCATCTGTTTGAAAATGTAAAATTAGTATATACTTTAGTTTCATAAAAGGGGAAAATACCTAAACTGATGTCATGTAAATTGGACTTATTTTAACCTGCATTCTGTATGTGAATCATAATCTCAAGGAGGGATACTCACTTTGCAGTGTGTGTCCATGTCACTGGCTAAGTCTCTGACATAGAGACTTAAGCAATGATTTTACTCATTCAACCATGCTTCTCCACCTGCCATTAAACACACACACACACACACACACACACACACACACACACACACAATTTATGAATTCCAATTACAGCCAACTTAAATGGTGATTTTAAAAATATTTATAGTAGATCTTAGAGCAGGTCTTCCTCAGTACCTGATAGATAATAAGTACTCAGTAAATACCTGCTCAGATCATCCAACAGTTTCAACGATTTGAGTTTGTATCGGGGAAGGCTAATATGTCAAAGCTTGTACAGAGAGCAAACAGGGCGACATATACTCTTGCCAGATTTAATGAATGGTTATGGTATAATAAAACTTCCTAATATAGAAAACATTAGTTAAAAAAATAAGGAATTTGGTGGAGAATAGAGATGTCAACACAGACATGATCTGTCTAATCCGTGTGCTTATGTAAACTTATGCAAACAATTATAGGACCAAAACCTCATTTATTATATTAAAACTATAGATTATTTTCTGCTGTGTTTTTTGAGTCACCTAAAGTAACTATTATACTATGGACAGGGGACAATATCTCTAACTGAAATAGTGCAGAGGGAAAGAGTCTAAAATTGCAGGGAAGCAGTTGGATTCAGATTTTCTTTGTTATGAAAGCAGAGAAAAAGTTAGAGTCTATTTGCTCTGGCTTCTACTGAGGAGACATCTACAGGCTCTACGACATGTAGTGTCCCAGACCAGCATCCATGATTTTCCAGTTATGTGACCTTGAATTCCTTTGTTTAAGCATTTGCTTCCTTAATTGTGAAAGATTACATACAAATATGTTAAACAACCTATTTGTATATATACACAAAATGCTGCATTTACCCAACAAACGTTTATTAAACACCTCATTTACATTATTTAGCAGGACCTGTTGTGTGTCACTGTGATATACTGCAACAGTTAACATTGCTTCCCCTGACCAGTACCAAAATTAGTAAAGGATGTGGGGTGCCGCTCTGACAAAAACCCACACTCAGTGCCATTGGCCAAGTAGTTAGGAACTGAGTGGCAAGGAGATGGACACTAGAGGCTGGAAAAGTGATGTGCCCTGTTTTGCCCCAGCACCACAATTGCTGAAATGTGGTGACATCTACGATAACTTGCAAAGCCATCTGTGCCGCATCACCCTGTAGCTCCAGGACTGGAGGCTGGGTGTGGGGTGGCGGGGTGCATGGCAGGGAAACATCCATTGTGTGTGCTGGCTGCTGTTGACTGGATTTTGCAAGGTGTTTCAAGAAGGAGATGAGCCTGGGAAATAAATCGTTAAATTATAAACAGATATAAAAGGGAATAGAGAGATGGTACTTAAATTTGATGGCTTTTAGGAACCTACCAGTCTTTTGAAGGTCTTACATTGCTAAAGTTAGTATAAGCCTGTACTAGAAATATCTTTGAAGACTGAAAACAACCTCTCCCACCAGCAGGTGAACTGTGGGCTGCATGGAGGGCTGGCTCCCCAACACATGCTTCAGAGTTAGCAAGCGGAGACTCTTAGAAGGAAGAACTGATGGCCATAGAGAAGGACAATGAAGTTCTCCCCAGAGAACAGGGCCAGGCCCATATCCAGAATGCTTTCCATGAAATTTTTGTTGTATTTGTATCATCACTGTAACTCCATTTGTTTTGTGTGTGTGTGTGTGTTTGTGTGTGTGTGTGTGAGAGAGAGAGAGAGAGAGAGAGAAAGGGAGAGCATGAGAGAGGGAAGAAACTTGACTTTTGGAGTGACAGTGCTCACTTTCCTCTTGTTTACAGATCACTGGATCAAGAAATGGGACATCCAGACTTATGACAAGAGCTTCACATAACTCATAAGTCTGCTCTTTGATCTCAATGCAGTGACCAGATGGAATTTGAGGTTGTTTCCTTTGAAGAGGGGTGTATTCTGTGCTTGTGTTCTTTTCCTTATACATAACAAAAGAGAGAAGCAAATGAATATTTGGGGACCAGAAGAGTAAATTATGGCGGGTGTGTTTAGGATTTCAGGTCGTCTACAGATTCCTCACTATTTCCCCGCCTCCCTCCCTGTTTGTTGACCACGTGACTGATTTCAACCAATGGGAGGTGAGTAGGAGTAACGTAGGGTTAATTAACGAGAGTTAATTAAGCACCTCACTATGTTACTTAGCAGGACTTACTGTGAGTCACCACAGCAGCTGGTGTACCTACTCCACATTTTTTCTCTTTCCTCTATCCTCATGGCAGGAAGCAAAAGAGGAGGGGAGTCCCATAGTAGAAAGCACTCCAAACCCTGAGGCATCCCTTCGAAGAAGCTGCATAGCAGAACTGTCTGACCTCATCAGACATTACTGAATTGTATACGAACCTATGCTGTATTCCGCCACTGAGTATGGGGGTTTGTGGGAGTTGGCTAGTGTCAACAACTCTAATACATTAGATAGTTGCCTTGAAAGATTTATGGAAGATTAAAAGAGATGATACATGCAAAGAATGCAGAAGAGGGCCTGATACAATAAAAAGTACTGAACAAATGATGGGTATTTTTATATTAAAAATAAATCACCACTTTCTTGCTCTTGCAAAACCAATCTAGCTAAATGTCTACTGTGAACACTATAAATTTAAGGTTTATAAATGGTGCACTATTGGGCTAAGTAAATTGGAAACCGTGGAAAGATTAGTGTGACAGAATTAGATGCTGAAAACAAAATTTATTCCCCACCTTTAAAAATATTTGCATTTATTAAGAAAATTGTCCAATGAGTTGCTGTCAGCTTTCACAAGCAACCTTCAAAGCAGGGGATAAAGGAAGTTATAAACTCCCAAGTTACAAGTTAAATACACTCGTTAGCATTTGACTAGTGCAAACTCCACTTACCCAAACATTTATTTTACTGTGTGTACAGAACAAGGCTGTCATCCTGACATTGACTGTTCCAGGCTGCTCCTCAGTTGAAATGTGCTAAACAGCATATTAGTGCTAATCGAGAGCTAATATTTCCAAAAGCTGCCCTCTACTCAGGTCATTTGTGCTGGCTTTGAACTGCTCTACATAGGGACACAGGAGGCCCTATTTCATACATTTTTGTTTCTCACGCAAGTATTTTGGGCTCTCCTACTAGAAATAACACTTCATTCTGCAAACTCTTTTAAAAGGGTCAGGTCCTTTTATCTTCTACCATTTTAAAGCAGTGGTGATAAAAATGAGGAACATTTGTTGAGCATCAATTATGTGCTAGGCACTGTTTCATGTGTTCTGTAAGTGTATGAACTCATATAATTCTTTCAATAATCCTGTGAGGTAGATACTAACATTATCTTCAATTTATAGATGGGGAGCCTAAATAAAGTACAGAGAGGTTAAGTGACTAGTTCAAGGTCATGTAGCCAGTAAGTAACAAAGCTAAGATTTAAAAAAAAATTATTTATTTGAGAGAGACTGTGATCAGGGGGAGGGGCAGAGAGAGAGGGAGAGGGTATCTCAAGCAGACCCCATGCTGGCATGGACCCCCCCCCCAAAGGAGGGGTTCCATCCCAGGATCCTGAAATCATGACCTGAGCCAAAACCGTGAGCCTGACACTTAACTGAGCCACCTAGGTGCCCCACAAAGCTGGGATTTGAATGTGGGTTGTCTGGTTCTAGTACCTGAACTCTTCAATGCTGATTAAAACACAATCTCCATGCCAAATGAAGAGAATATGCTTACACCGTATATTTTCCTTAGCATCTATTACATTAGAGATGAATACAGACTTCTTCTGAAAGACATGCTAAACTCTTAGAGGAAGCAGGTTGTTATTCTTGGAAAGCATGCAGTTCCTTATCTGAATGTAATTATAAAGTTTGAACATTTTTCATATATTAAGGTTTGTGCTCTTATGGTTGACTTTATTTCTTCTCCTTTCCATGCATGCAGCAGCCAAGTTTCCAATTATATCCTAAAACCCAGGTGGCTTCATCTGGATTTTATAATAAAGCCTTTGCTGAGTTCTATCAAACATGTAAGACATCAAGGAAGAGGCCAAAGGAAAAATGAATCTTGTTGGAAAATTTCATCTGCCTCTTGGAAGATGTTACTGATATTTGGAGATTGGAGAGTAAATGAAATATTCTTTATTGAGAATGGTAGGAAATAATCCGGTCCTAACTATGAGGTGAAGCCACTAGGGGGTGTTGACATGCTCCAGAGGATCAGATGGTACACAGGTGCCTACTGTGTGCTTGTCCCTATTAGCGCTGAGAGATGGAGATGGGGCACAGCCATTTCTTTGAGTCTCTCAGGCACTCACATTCATGGTTTCCAGTCTTGGTGAGAAAATCTGAAAACCTGTTTTAACTTTCTTGGTGATGTAAGATTGCAGATTAACTTATTGCAAATAGTCAAAACTGGAAAAGGAGACTATCTCTAAATCATAGAAGTGCAGACTTGGAAGATTTGAGAGGTTCTAATTCACTATCTCTTTGTTCATGAGCCTCCTGTATAGCTTTGGCAGAACGCCAGTCCTCTTCTGTTTGACAGCTCCCAGGGAGAAAGGCCATAACTTCACCAGGTTATTCTCTGAGTAACAGTAAATATTCCTGTTCCATTTTCCACACATACAAGCTGTTAAAATTTCCAGAGGCAACACTTGGCCTCTTCCCTCCCCACAGGTCCATCTTCCTTATCCCAAGTTTGATGATTCTGGATCTTTCAACTGTTCTTCATGCAACATGATTTCAATTAGGTTGCCATCTTGGTTGGTTGCCCTTCAGTGAACCAATATCCAATTAAATGCTAAATGGCTCATGAGCACTGTAGTAGGCTTATCAAGAAATCAACAGTCTGAGTTATAGTCTGAACTCTGCTACTGGCCTTGAAAACTCATTTTCCACTCTGTGTCTCTGTATGTTTGTCCCTCCTATGTCACAGCACTTTAAAGTGCCTCACTTGGACTTTGATTCTCTTTGCTCTGCAGGATCTTTCTTTCATGAGTTGGTCACCCAGTATTTGGAACCTAGAGAACTAATATGACCTCTCCCATAGCACCACTTTTCTCATGCCTGCTGGCTTTCACTTCCTGGGGATAATACATTCCCTTCAGGTTTAATATCTTGAAGGCAAAACTATTAGCCCTCAAACTTACTCTTCCTGAGTTGCCTAATTCTGTCATTAATACCACAATCCTCTCAGGTTCTCAGGATTTTAAATATTGCTTTTACTCCCTTTTCTACTTCCCCAAAATATTCCACCATAAAATCCTGATTGTCCTTTTTTTATTATGTCTCTAAAATCTTGTATCTTGACATATTTGTATTATTATAATTTATTTATCCCAGTGTTTCCCTGGAGTATTGTCTGTGGAATCATATACTGGAATGTTCCATGGGAAGGGATAGGATAGTAAAATAAGTTTGGATGATACTAGTTATATATAGGAATCTTTTCACCTGCCATAACAAAATATCATAAACTGATTAAGTTCGTGAGCTCTACACTTGATCTCTTTATCAAATTGTTCAGCTACACCCTTAGTGTGTTCTTCAGAACAAGATTTCTCATTTTTACAATATGGATCAGTTGAGAATTTTCTAAATCCTCAAGTTCTGGTTCCTTTTTTGCTTAACAATTCTTTCTTCAATTAATCTATGTCTTTTGGCATTTCACTGTAAGAAGTCAGAAAAAAGCAAGCCAAACATCCAGTTTCATTGTTCACACTTTCTACCTCCCACAAAACACTAGAATACAGTTCAACCACGTTTTCTGCTGATTCTAAGATTTTTAACAAGGATTACTTTCCTTTAGTTCCCAATTACATGTTCCTCATCTGTCTGAGACCTTGTAGGATTGCCATTAATGTCCATATTTCTCGTATACCCCAAAACTCTTCCAGTCTCTATCTATGACTCAATGCCTAAGTTGCTTCCTTATGGTCAAGTATTTGCTACAGCAGCACTCTGCTTCTCAGTACCAAAAGCTGTTCTAGTCTGCTTGGGCTGCCATAACAAAATACTGTAAATTGGTGGCTTAAACAACAACACTTATTTTCTTACAGTTCTGGAGGCTGGAAGTCTGAAATCAGGGTGCCACTGTGGTCAGGTTCTAATGAGGGTTCTCTTCCTGTTGTTTTAGATGGCTGCCTTCTCATGGTTCTCACATGGGGTCAGAAGTGAGAGTATCTCTTCCTTTCCTTATAGGGGCACAAAGCCTGTCATGAGACCCTCACCTTCATGACCTCATCTAAACCAACTTATTTCTCAAAGCCCCCACCTTCAGATACCATCACATTGTAAGATAGGGCTTCAATGGATGAATTCTGGAGTAACACAATTCAGTCCAGAGCAATCTCATTTAGGATATATGATTTACCTATTTCTAGGTTAAAATCAACAACTTCATGACTTAAAATAGCAGCCATTAAACCACATTGAGATACCACTTTACACCAGTTAGAATGGCCAAAATTAGCAAGACAGCAAACAACAAGTGTTGGAGAGGATGTGGAGAAAGGGGAACTCTCTTACATTGTTGTGGGAATGTAACAGTTTGGAAAACAGTTTGGAGATTCCTTAAGAAATTAAAAATAGAGCTACCCTATGACCCTGCAATTGCACTACTGGGTATTTACCCCAAAGGTACAGATGTAGTGAAAAGAAGGGCTACCTGTACCCCAATGTTCATAGTAGTAATGGCCACAGTTGCCAGACTGTGGAAAGAACCAAGATACCCTTCAATGGACTAATGGATAAAGAAGATATGGTCTATATATACTATGGAGTATTATGCCTCTATCAGAAAGGATGAATACCCAACTTTTGTATCAACATGGATGTGACTGGAAGAGATTATGCTGATTGAAATAGGTTGATCAGAGAAAGTCAATTATTATATGGTTTCACTTACTTGTGGAGCACAAAGGAATAAAATGGAGGACATTGGGAGATGGAGAGGAGACATGAGATGGGGGAAATTGGAGGGGGAGACAAACCATGAGAGACTGTGGACTCTGAGAAACAAACTGAGGGTTTTGGAGGGGAGGTGGGTTGGGGGGTTGGGTAAGCCTGGTGGTGGGTATTATGGAGGGCACATATTGCATGGAGCACTGGGTGTGGTGCATAAACAATGAATTTCAGAACACTGAAAAGAAATAAAATAAAATAAAATGGGACACCCCCCCCCAGCAACCATTTATCATTCTTCATGAATCTGTGGGTTGACTGAGAAGTTCCACTGATCTTGGTGGTGCTTTGCTAAGCATTTCTTCTAGTCTTGGTGGGTGTTTTGGTTTGTTGGCTGTTGGCTGTTCTAAGATGGGTTTGGCTAGGGCAATTGACTCAGCTTCATGTATCTTATTCTCTAGAAGGATAGTATGGACATGTATCCAGGCAATTGTATGAGTCCAAGAGAAGAAGTGAAAATATGCAAATATTTTTTCAAGTTTGTGCTTGTATCAAGTTTGCTATTGACCCATTGGCCAAAGCACATCTCATGCTTGAGCCTGGAGTCAGTGTGAGAGAGTCTATGAAAGACACAGACACAAGATGATATGAAAAAACTGTACTATGAGTGCAATCAATCTCACACTAAGGAGTAAAATATTCCATGTTTTCCAAAAAACACTTGATTCAAAGAATTCTTTGACATTATGATACAAATATTGGGCAGACTAAATTCAAGAAGAGGCTGTTCTAAGTTCCCGACCCTTGTGGGGATAGGGAGAACATGTTTCTCTCCCTGCTCACATTTCATCTTCAGCCCACGGGAAAGAGAGAGGTGATACTACTGCCTTCCCTTTCCACAATCTTCTTTTCCTGGTTTAGCTTCCCTCTAATGAAGATGGTATTATAACATGCTGGGTCCAAGGTTGAAATTTATTGGCCACAGTTCACTAGTGGGTGGAGACACAGCCTTGACACCTTAGGGCTTTTCTGGCTGGGCTCTTTCCTGATTCTGTGGTAGACCAGAGAATAATCTGTGTCCTCAGTGCTAGGCAGAGACAGTTCTCTTGTCTATCCCTACATTTCCTGTGCTCAGGTGACATGTATAATTTTCAATATCATTGAAAATTGTAATATTCAATAGTACGGCAAGTCATTACCCTACAAGGTGGGTCCACCACTGTTTCAATCTGTCTTAGGCTTTTGATCCACATAGTTGATTTAAGTGGGTTCAGTGTTAGTGTGGATGTGGGGATGGGAACTGTGGAGTAGCAAAACTCACTTTGAATTTAAATTATAAACCTCACCTTTTGATTACAAACATCAAAAAAGGTGAGAAAGTCAATTATCATATGGTTTCACTTATTTGTGGAACATAAGGAATAATATGGAGGACATTAGGAGAGGGAAAGGAAAAGTCAGTTGGGGGAAACTGGAGGGGGTGGTGAAGAATGAGAGACTGGACTCTGAGAAACAAACTGATGGGGGGGCATGTTGGGGATTAGGTGAGCCTGGTGGTGGGGATTAAGGAGGGCACATACTGTATGAAGCACTGGGTGTGGTGCATAAACAATGAATCTTGGAACACTGGAAAAATAAAATAAAATTTAAAAAAAATCACCTTTTCTTCTTCCTGACCAGCAGGTGGTATAAATGGGCACTTGCAAAGCTTGTAAGTATTACTTTATTCCCCATTTGGCTGATAATTCTTATACGCATAGTTTTCTTGGCACAGCAAAGCCCTGCCTACAAGGACATTCAAAGCTTCCAAGCTATAATCATTTATCTCACTTATAGTGTATTTATTGCTTTCTGCTTTATGTTACAGTTCTTTATGTGAGTTCCCACCCTTTCCATATTAAAGTATAAGTTTCTCCAAGGTTGAGATTATATCTTAACCTTCTTTGTAATTTTCTATTATCCGTGGTGCCGCATAAGATATCTTGTATTCATATACATCTAAAAATTTGCCAAATGAAGCCCCATAAAGGTAAAACCACATGAAAGGTTATGTTGTGAAAATGTGTTCAGAGTTATGTAGCAAACTTAAGATATGCATGCATGCTTCTATCCATTTTTAACCTGTCATGAAGTGCTATCAGATATAATGCTTGGGACTGGACATTATCATATTGTGAACAGGAAAGAGACAGACTATGTAGAATTGAAATCATTACATTCTGATTGTAGTTTACTACCAGAATGAAAGAGGAAAATGGGAAATGAATCAAGAAAGAATTTTTTTCTTGGATTTGGTTTCAGGGATGGACAGAATCTCTGGCTCAACTTTTATTTTGTCTTCATGGATAAACTTGTACCTGAATGTGCAGTACAATCCTTTCAATTTACAAAAGGTCAAAATAAAAATATTAGAAGATAAATCTTCACATTTATTTTGGAATTGGCCAGAATTTGAAATAATATATTTTCATTTATAATGGTTGCTTTTTAATTTACAGTGTGCTTTTAGGATGTAAGTTTTGTTCTTCAACCCAAAACACTAGACTAAAACAACAACAACAACAACTAATAGTTTAATAAGATGATGCACACAGTAGTGTATACTTTTGAATGTTTTCAAAGCTCATAATAATTTTAGCATGAAAAATGGGGTCTCACCAGGTAACTTCTGCTCTTGGTACCTGACTTGCAAACACAACTATAACCTCAAATATATTGGTGAGAAATACAGATGTACTGGAGGTTTTGTGAGTAGTTAGAGAAGACTGCATCACACACCCAACAGCAAAGCTGAATCCAAATTACAGGGCTGCTATGCAGTGTCCCCTTCTCCCAAATTCATATGTTGAAATTCTAATCCCAGTATGATGATATTTGGAGATGGGGCTTTTAGGAAGTAGTCAGGTTTAGATGTCAGGAAGGTAGGACCCACATGATGGGTTTAGTACCCTCATAAGAAGAGGCACCAGGGAGCTTGTTTCTTCTCTCTCTTTTTCCACTATGTGAGGACCCAGAGAGAAGGTGGTCACCTGCAAGCAGGGAAGGGAAGCTTCATTGGGGAACCAAGTTGACCAACACCTGTCTCAGACTTCTTAGTCTCCAGAACCGCGAAAAATAAATTCCTATAAATAAAGCCATCCAATCTGTGGTATTTTGTTATGGCAGCCTGAGCAAATTAATACAAGGATGCTATTGTTAGTTATACTAGGACACTGGGTATAATCCAGGGCTGTCCTATACACGCTAGAATATATGGTGTATAGGCTGTGGTTACAATGGTACCATTATATATGGTAACTCTACTCATTAGCCTTTTCTCTTATATCTGCATCCAGGTCTTCTCTCTTCCTATCTGAAAATGTGTCTTAAGAAAAGTGTCACCAGGGAAGTGGGAAGTAAGAACATAGTGAGGTAATGCTACATACCCCCTACTGTGGCTAAAATGTAAAAGACCAAGGGGCACTTGGGTGGTTCAGTCGGTTGAGTGTTTAAATCTTGATTTATCTTCAGGTCATGATCTCAGGGTTGTGGGACTGAACCCCGCATAGAACCTGCTTAAGCTTCTCTCTCTCCCTTTCTCTCTGCCCCTCCTTGCCCCCTGCTTGCCTTCTCTCTTTCTCTCTCTCTCTAAAAAAATAAAAAGAAATAAGTAAATAGAAGACCAACAGTGCCAAGAGTGGAAAAATATGTGGAACAACTGGAACTCTTGTATGATGCTGGTGGCAAGTAGAACAGTACAAACACTCTTTTTTTTTTTTTTTTTTTTAAGATTTTATTTATTTATTTGACAGAGAGATCACAAGCAGGCAGAGAGGCAGGCAGAGAGAGAGAGGAGGAAGCAGGCTCCCCTAGAGAGCAGAGAGCCCGATGCGGGGCTCGATCCCAGGACTCTGAGATCATGACCTGAGCCGAAGGCAGCGGCTTAACCCACTGAGCCACCCAGGCGCCCCAGTACAAACACTCTTGAGAACTGGTTGACATATTCATTTAGAGTTAACTGCCCTTATCATGAAATCCAGCAATTTCATTTGTAGGCAATTTACCCAAGAGAAATCAAAGAATATCTGCAAGAAGTGAATACAAAAATATTCTTAGCAGCATAGTTCATAATAGTCCCAAACTGGAAACAAAATATCCATCTGTGATTGGAACAACAATTCAAAGTATACCCATGTGATAGAACACTACTCAGCAGTACAACTTAGAAGCAACCCAAATGTTATCAGTTGAGGAACAAATAAACCAATTGTGGTAAATTCATACAGTGGAATACTACTCAGAAAAAAAAAATGAAGGGCTGCAACACAGATGAGCCTCAAAAAACATTGCTGAATCAAAGAAACCAAATGGAAAAGAGAATACATCATTAGCCTGGATCTTGATGTGGATGATATGGAGATGGAGAGCTATGAAGTCTCATGGAACACTGTCTTGGGAGGTGGGATACTGTCTTGGGAGGTATGAATCCATTTATAAGAAATTCTAGAGCAGGCAAACCAATCTATAGGGACAGAGCAGATCAGTGGTTGCCTAGATCTGGGGTGGGAGTGGGGACTGAAAGCAAAGGGGCTTCAGGGAAGGACTCCAGAAAAAACTGGGGGAGTACTGAGAACATTCTAGATCTTAACTGTGGCTGTGGTTACAATGGTACACAGTTGTCACAAGTCCTTGAACCTTCCTCCTAAAATGGTTGCATTATATATATTTTATATGTGAATTATACCAAAATAAAGTTGATAAAAAGAAAAAACATTGAAAATATTTCTTGCAATTATTTTGAGAATTCTGACTCTTCCTTTTAGTTTGCATATCCTGTTCAGAAATGCGAATGCTGCAGTAGTAAGGCAAACATTATGACTATTGATGTTCAAATACTCCTTGTGTTATCTTCAGTTCATAGTACCAGAGATATATTTCTGATAAACATTAGAAAATCTTGAAAAGTACTATGATTTGATAACTGTTTTGAATTATTACCTATTAGTTGGCCTTATTTTTATATATGTATTTTCATTTTTTTTAATCTAGGCATAATGTTCTAAATTAAAAATTCTAAATCTTCTGTCACCTCCAGCCACTCTATTCTTCGGACTATTTTCCAGACCCATCTCTACACTCTTTTCCTTAAGCCTTCAATAGTCCTGGATATAAATGCCACATAATAATAGAAGTCCAGCTTGGCAGTAACTGGGCACCAACTTAAGTGAAGATCGGTCATTAAATTATCCCAACTCTAAGCAGCGAACACAACTCAAGGGATAGAGACTGGCATCTGGTGGCCAGCTGTTCATACTCTTAAAAAAAAACAAAAAACAAACAAAAAAAACCCAGACCAAAACAGACCTTAAAAGCCTTCCAGATGAAATAAAGTATGCAGGTGGCATCATTTAACTTGATGACACGACTCATCACGCTTCAGAAACTGGGTCCCCAAGAGTTTTCCATTTGAGTTGTTAAAATGTCAAAGGAGAAAGTGGCTGATGGGCACTGAAGGATCCGGTTCAGTGTTTTCAGCAGGACTTGAGTCACATAGCTGGAAGAGATCTACATCCTTACTGAACCCAGCTGGCTGCCAGGCCCGAGGTGGGACTGTATAGAAAGTTGTCAACAACAGAGTTCCTCCAGGCCACCTTTTCTTGGCCCACACCATTGCCACCAGCTTTTCTGGCTTTTGCTCAATGACTTGGATCCAGCTCTCCAGCTCTCCATCCTGCCCTAGGGCCACCAAGGCTGGGATGGTTTCTCATAAACGGTTTCCAGGTATTTGGCTTTTCCTTTCATGAGCTCCCTTTACACCTCACTGCTGTCTCCAGGACTGCATCCTTGAAAAGGAGGATCATAGAGTTATTTTACTATTGGGATTAAAAAAAAAAACAAAAACAAAAAACTATCCAAGGTTTTTTAAGAACTGAGGCTCAGAGCTAGTGTGTGTATTCCCAATGATTGCTGCTGATGTCAGGTTGAGAACCTATGCTCTGGATCTCAAACTTCCATCCCAAGCAAATGTTCTCTACCTTACACAGAGATTCAGAAGAATCTCTTGTATCACCCCAGGGCTGTGGTTTGAAGGATTTCAAAGGAAAGGGCCCTGATCCAAAAATATCTCCTCAAAAATGCTATTTGGATTTTTTCTCTTTGAATTGACTCCCATAAATTGCAAGTCCCTCTGGAAGGATTTCCAAAGTCTCCTACACCAGATTAGACCTCATCTCTATCACTTTGAGCCATTAGCTGCCAGAGAACCCCGTCTGCTAAGCTGTTGACATCCCACTCCAGTGAAGAAGGTGATCATAGTCAGTCCTGTTCACAAATGGACAAGTCTGTCACACAGTACCAAGTCACTCACAAAATACTGAAGTAATTCATTGTTCTTTCAGTTGCTTGTGCTTCAGCAAAAATGAGCTTAACACCAAATTTACTTTTCTAATAATCTATGAAAACTCGTTTTTCTAAGTGTGTGTGGGTATTATTTGGATGAGGAGAGAGGGAGGAAACATGCTTGACTTTTTAAGCATGAGTTCAGGTTCCAGGTCATGGGTGGGGTTGTGGGAGGAAGGGGCTGGAGGTTGAATCAATATCCAATGGCCAATGATTTGATTAATTATGCCTATGTAATGAAGCCTCCATAAAACTCAAAAGCATGGAGTTTGCAGGGCTTCCTACTTGATGAACGTCAATGTGCTCACTTGGAGAAGACATAGAAACTCTGTGCCACTTCTCACATAATTTGCCTGTGCATCTCTTCCATCTGGCTCTTTCTGAATTACATCCTTTCATAATAAACTGATAAACTAGTTAGTAAAATATTTCTCTGAGTTCTGTGAGCTGCTATAGTAAATTAACGGAACCCAAGGCGCAGGAAGTCATGGGAGCCTCTGATCTACAGCTTGTTAGTCAGAAGCACAGGGACAACCTGGGCTTGTGATTGGTGTCTGGGGGGTGGGGCGGTCCTGTGAGGCTGAGCCCTTAACCAGTGGGATCTGACAGTCTCTGTAGGTAAGTGTATCAGAATTCAGTTGAATTTGTGGGACAGCTGGTCAGCGTTCACTGAGATTTGGAGAGTTGCTTTGTGGTGTTGGAAAACACAGGAATCACCTTAATCCCTGGAAACTATGCAGGTGATGAGATACTACTCTGGTGATTGTGTTTTATGATATGACAGCACAATTGACCTTAAGAGAGGGAGATTATCTAGGTGCGTCTCCTAGGAGATTATCTCTAGGAGATTATCTGGGTGAATATCTAGATTATCTAGGTATTATCTAGATAATATCCCTATTATTATAGAGGCAGGTGAGCCCTTGAAAGCAGAGCATTTCTTCTGGTTTACTGGCCGCAATACAGGATGTTAGAGAGATTCCAAGGGTGAGGAGGATTCAATATGCTGTCACTGCTTTGAATTTTGTGGAGGCCACGTGAGAAGTAATGTGAATGCAGGTGGCTTCTAGAAGCAGAGCGGGCCCTGGGTCATAGCCAGCAGGAAAGTGAGGAATCAGTCCTACTACTGCTGCAAGAAAATGGCTTCTGCTAACAGTCTGAATGAGCTTGAAGCAGTTCTTCCTTGGGACCCTCAGGTAAGTGTGGCATGGCCAATACCTTGATGTGGGACTTGTTAGACTCTGAATATAAAATCCAGCTGACCCCCTACCCCACCCCACCCCAACTTCTGACCTACAAAACTGTGAGCTATTAAATGGGTGTTGTTTTCAGTCATTAATAACATGCATGCGTGTGTGTGTTTGCATATGTGTGTATATTCTTTGGTTCTGTTTTTTTAGAGTACCATGACAGGTACACAGGGGTTAAGAGAAATAATGGCACATTGGAGATGTTAATAAATGTTTGTCATTATTTCTAATTTGTGTCTCCCTACATTGCAGTAAAATTGATGGAGTAACATGTGGCAGGAAGGGTTCACTGAGGATTCCTATATTTCATCTCCTTTATTTGGTCACATCTGTTGGTGATGTGCTTAATTCTTTTCCTATTCCAAGGGCGGGTGCTGGTAGAGACTCAGCAGGTTTCAATAATTACAGACTATGGAGATGATTATCATTGACATAAGCAGCCAAACTGGGGATCCAGTTATAATCATTCTGTGAAGGGAACCTGAAAGCAATTGCTGGGAGTGGATGGGCAGGAAGGAAGTACTTCTCCTGAAATCATACCAGGACCGTAATGATGATGGTGTTAGTATTTCCATTTTGAAGTCGTGTCTCTGATTACCCACATCTTCCAATGGGCTTGTCTACAGCTTTTGCAAGCTGAAGAAACCAAGAGTTGGTTGGCAGTTCTGGATATGGATGGAAGAGTCAACTCATGTAGGAGGAAACTGGAAGCGCATGGATTGAAAAATAGCAATCTTGTGTGTTTGTATACGTTTTGCAGCATGAGAAGAGATTTTGTTTCTATCACATCATCTAACTTCTCCAAGTAGAGTACTGCTACTCCTGTTTAGATGTGAAGGCAGGGAGATGCTAAGACTTGAGGTATCTCTGTGTAAGCTTTCTCAGCAAGCCAAATGCAGAGCCTGGGTCTGTCTGGTTTTGAGAACTATTCCTCTTCCTCTGCAATATCCATCTTGCTATGCTATCAGTACATTCCAGCAGGTTGCAAAAATCACTGGCATCCAGTGATAATAGAAACTCTTCTTTGATCTTCCCTCATTAGGTGAGTGGAGAAACCTAATGATTAGAGAGAAACTCTTGGGGCATGGGGCCTTTCAATATCGGAACCTTGTAATGTGACTCAGGGCAGGAAGGAGTGGGTGGAATTGGCAGGGAGGATGGGACCAGCAAATGCACAATAAGGCTAAGGTTATTAGTGCTCAAGAAATGAGGTCAGTTATGTTAGGAGTGAGATTATGAATTTTTAATGTAGACCAGACAAGAATTTTCAGAATGAAATTGATTCTCTTGGTGGTGAGGTACTTTTAATTTTATATATCCCAGAGAGGCTCAAACTCAAATACTTTCAGGGGGCCAGGGAAGTAGGACAAGTGAGTGAGCAGGCTGTGTACACGATAGTGGAGAGTCCAAGCTTCTTTGGTGAACTAGAGAGTCTGGTCAAACAAGATATCTGTAGCTGAGTTCTTTTTTTTTTTTTTTTTTTTAAAGATTTTATTTACTTGTTTGACAGATAGAGATCACAAGTAGGCAAAGAGGCAGGCAGAGAGAGAGGAGGAAGCAGGCTCCCTGCTGAGCAGAGAGTCTGATGCGGAGCTTGATCCCAGGACCCTGGGATCATGACCTGAGCTGAAGGCAGAGGCTTTAACCCACTGAGCCACCCAGGTGCCTCATGTAGTTGAGTTCTTGAGGACACTAGTTTCCTATCCCTATTTCTAGGGCCAAATAGTCACATCCTCCCCCATCATAAAGCAAGAGATCATGTTGGCTTTTCCAGAGGACTGGAAGACCACCAGCTGGAGCTGAGCTTTTCCCTCTAAGTGGGAAAGGTAGACATGCCTATGTCATTGAGTGGATACCCATTGCTGCAGAATTTTGCCCAACACAAGAAGGAATCTAAGAGGACTGAGGCCTGAGCAGTGAGAGCTCATCAAAGAATGAAGTGACTTAATCAGTCCAATGGCTCAACTCTTGTTTTATTGCCCTTTCCACATTCCCTTCCCCTGCAACCCCATTCAGTGCCCCCAACCCTGATCTCCAACTCTGTACAGCTTTAACACAATTTTGAAAAGTTTTTGAAGTTTAAACCATTACTGGTGTCAGTGTCCACTTGCATCTGGGAAAGGTGGTAGAGGCAGTGTTCTGAGTAGATGTCTAACATTCTCCTTCTCTGCTTGGCTAGTGTTCCCCAAAATTCATGTCTACCCAGAACCTTAAAATGTGGCCTTTCTGCCCCCCCCCAAATAGGGTCTTTGCAAATGTACTTAAGTCAAGGATCTTTAGATGAGGAGATCATACTGGATCCAGGTAGACCCTAATTTTCAAAGACAAATGTCCTTATATAAGGCACACAGAGAAGAGACATATAGGAGTAGAGGAGGCCAGTGATGAAGGAGGCAGAGATTGGAGTGATGGTGCCATGGGCCAGGGAACACATGGAGCCACCAGAAGCTGGAAGAGGCAAGGAAAGGATTTTCCCCAAGAACTCTTAGAGGGTACATGGCCCTGGGGACAACTTGATCTCAGATTTCTCACCTCCAGAACTATGAGAGAATAAATGTCTACTGTTTTAAGCCATTCAGTCTATAGCAACTTTTTAATGGCAATCCTAAAAAGAGCACATTTCTGCCATGGTCATGATAGGCAGGAATCCCAGTCTCTCTGTGGATGCCTGGGTAGTGGGAAACATCAGCTGCTGGGAGACAAACCAGCTGGAAGAACGGTGAGACAAATCCCCTTCCAAACAATCTGGGTTCAAATAAGAAACCCATTGCTCTCTAGCTGTGTGACCTTGGCAAGTTACTTAATACCACTATGCTTCAGCTTCCACATCCTCAAAAGGAGGACATTGGTAGGCTCCACCTCACAGAATCGGTCAGGAGAGACCAGAGCATGCTGTTATAACCAATGACCCCCATTTTTCAGTGGTTTATAATATCAGAGATTTTTATTTCTCTGATTCTCCCTCTTTTTTTTTTTAAGATTTTATTTATTTATTTGACAGAGAGAGATCACAAGTAGGCAGAGGGGCAGGCAGAGAGAGAGGAGGAAGCAGACTTCCTGCTGAGCAGAGAGCCCAATGTGGGGCACAATCCCAGGACCCTGGGATCATGACCTGAGCCGAAGGCAGAGGCTTTAACCCACTGAGTCACCCAGGCACTTCTGATTCTCCCTCTTTATGGTGGGTTGGTTGGGACTTTGCTGTTTTGTCAGTAGCTCATTATTACAAGTACCTACTTTTTTTTTCTATGAAGTTGAAAAAAAAAAAAGTTTTGGGCCCAACCTCTAACTATTATCATCCATGTGACCTGGAGAAACAGTTGATCTCTCTGAGCCTCAATTCTTTCATCATAAAAATTGAGATTGTGTTTTTGGATTGAGGCAAGGGTAAAATGTATGAGAAACAGTTTCTTAATGAAACATTTGGCATCTGAATGTTGTAGGTAACCATGGCAGATGGAAAAGAGGTCTCTGGAGCGTCTGGCAATCTAGCTCAGCCCAGCAGACACACACATCACTTTTGCTTCCAACTTACTGGTCAGAACCAGTCACATGACCTTGCCCAACCACAGAAGTTCAGCAGGTGCTGGGAGAGAGGAGAGCCAGAAGTATTTGGTGAGCATAATTAGTAGCCAATCTATGGGGCTCTTGTGAGGATAAAATGAGTTAATACTTGTAACCCCCTTAGAGCTGTGCCTCACACAGAGTAAGTGTTCAATGATATTTATTAAATTAGGTCTCTCCTTCCCAGAGGATACTCCCATGGGACAGAAAAGACAGGAGTTGGGCTGGTTGTGTTAAGAAACAGCAAAAGAGTCCATTCCAGCATTGTTTCTGTGCCTGTGGTTCTGATTTGGGGCTGTGAGGCTAAATATCATGGGATGTTTGCCACGTTCTTTCTTTTTCTAGCCCTAAAGTCCTCTCCCAGTGTAATGAGAGAGTTAGGAAGCATGGTGTCTTGGGCTTCTCAAATGAGAAGTAGTTCAGGGTCCATGTAGTGGATGAGGTCCTCAGGTTTCTGGGAGAGGAGATTGGATTTTGAAGGATTTGCAAAGAAAGGAATAGAAAAAAAAATCAGGCCAGAGCTATCTTCAAACGGGTAGGGGCTTACTTGAATGGCTAGCTAATTCACATTTTCAAGGTTTGTAGTGGAGTGCACATACAGAAAAGGCTGAACCCCAAATTCCTAAGCAGACTATGGACCATGACATCATAGGATGGGCCTCCTGTGTTACCAGACCTGGCTGGCTCTCCAAGGTAACTTATCCTTTGAACATTTTTTTTTGTGTTCACTGACTAACCTCTTTGGTTTCAATTGTATTGTTCACTTGATTTGAATACTTGGGTTCCCAACTTTTTCCCCCCTAAGAATAACTTCTCTTGACTTATCTGAAGTCACATGCATGTTGATAAAAAGTGATGGTTGTGTGTGTAAGTGCTGATCCAAAGGGAGAGGCCTCAAGTTCATTTAAAAAAAAAAGATTGTATTTATTCATTTGAGAGAGAGAGAGAGAAAAAACAAAACATGAGCAGGCAGGGAATGGGGCAGAGGGAGAGGTAGAAGCAGACTCTCCACTGAGCAGGGAGCCTGACACAGGGCTTGATCCCAAGATCCCAAGATCATGACCAGGAGCCAAAAGTGGACATTAAATCAACTGAGTCACCCAGGCACCCCTCAAACTGCCAGAAGAGATTCTTTTCATTAATCAAGGGACTACTATATGGCAGGTACTGTTCTAGTAGCTGGGGATTTGGCAGCGATCACAATAGCCCCTCAGGTCTTAGTCTTCTGGGTAGTGGTGGAAAGGGAGCTTGGGAGACACCAGCCTGTATGTGGATGTCAGTGAATTCATGTGCCATTCTATTTACACGGCTGGAGAGAATGTCTCTTAATCTCAAACTTAAATGGAATCTTGGGATTCTTCGGTAGGCTCATTGTGATATAGCTACGACAAATCAGGGGCCACTTAGAATTTTTAAATAAGAATGTTTAGTCATTTCTTTCTCTTTTCACTCATTTGGCAAAAAGTTATCAACCACTCACCTTGTGGCAGGCTGTGTCCTAGACACCACACACAGTGATGCATAAAATACACAAGGTTCTGCTCTCTCAGAATGGATGCTGCAAAGGACAGATGCAGACTGTAAAGGAGAAATGAGCAAACACCATATTCTACCAATTCTTAGATGTACATTCTTAACATTGCAATAGTAAGAACAGAACTAGAGAATGTATGCATACTTACATATGTGCATACCAACATCATAAGCTTGTATGCGTTTAACAATCTGATCCACAGGCAAACAAGACCTTGCTTTACAGTATTTATGGATTTCCATGGTGTCAATACTCCGACTGCAGCCAGTTTTAAATTACCAGTGTGGTGTTACTGAACATGGCGTTGATAACAGGTACAATAACACAACTATCAGGCACACAGACAATAGTAAAATGTAGTAAAATAATGAGGATGTTATGAGTTTATGTATTTATTACATTTATTTTTAATGTAATTAATTTTAAGCTTATATAATTTAATTTAAATTTTTTTAGACTTTATTTTTTTATTTGAGAGAGAGAGTGAGAGAGATCATGAGAGGGGAGAGGTCAGAGGGAGAAGCAGAATCCCTGTGCTAGGAGCCCGATGTAGGACTTGATCCCAGGACCCCAGGATCATGACCTGAGCTGAAGGCAGTTGCTTAACTAACTGGGCCCCTCAGGTGCCCCTATAATTTAATTTTAATAACAGTTGTATTAACAATGGGCTCACAGCGAGCCTATCAATTGAAAAATCAGATATCTATCTCTAGAATGCCATGGACACATACACATGTATACACACACATAACATATGTGTGTGCACATTCATACATGCTTTGGGAATTATGAGTGTGCACTGGCTGGAACGTCTCATGCCAATCTGGTGGTTGTTCTTGCCATCCCCCATTCCATATTTAAATTTCTCTTCTTCCTTAGTGAGAACCCTGGGTCCCAACAACATCAATGGCACATTAGTTATTTGTTCAGTCTTATTACAATCATCTTAATGTAGTTTTATTTTTATTTTTAGAGAGAAAGAGAGAGCACGTGAATGAGGTGGGGGCACACAGGGAAGGAGAGAGAGAATCTTAAGCAGATGGCACGCTTAGAGGCAAGCCCGATGCAGGGCTCAGTCTCATGACCCTGAGATCATGACCCAAGCCTAGAAATCAAGAGTTGGTTGCTTAACTGACTGAGCCACTCACGCACCCCTCTTAAAATAGTTTTAAAATTGCTTCACCCACACCATTGGGGAAAACACACCCACTAAGCAGAATTCAGGTGTGCCCCAGTCTCCAGGCCCACTTAAGACTAAGGGTGCACAGTGACATACTGGGTCATCCTTACTCAGATTAGTTATCTACCCTCTGTTGGTATAGTTTTTGCATTTGTTTTAAATATTTTTGTGTTTATTTACTTAGTGTGTATTGTGTTCTATGTTTTCTTTCCTCCATCCCATCTTTGCTGATTTAGAATTATTTTTTAAAGACATAGAAATAAACTTGCTTCTGAAGATCAAATATATGTCAGAGCTATTCTTGGAGAAGTGTTGTTCATTCCTGGACTCCCTCCACCTTGTTCTCCCTCCCTCAACTTCAGCTTTCTCTTCTCAATCCTACCTGTGGCTCTTTCTGCAAAGATAGGCAGATACACATTTGTTTCTTACTTCATCTTCTATTTTACACAAAAGAGACTTTGTGACATTGCTTTCATCATTTAACATTATTTCCTGGAGATCACTGCACATCCATTCCTAGAGCTTCCCATCTTTTTTTCAGGTTCATATTACTCCATTGTGTGTATATGTTATAGTTTATTTATCTCACATCTGTATTTGAGCGCTTAAGTAGTTTCCAATATTTTTAATCACAAATAAAACAATAAGGCCATGTGCATATGTATTTTCATGCTGTTGGAAGTGTATGTTTGGGGTGAATTTCCAGGTGTGGTGTTGCTGGGTTGATGGATCTCTGCTTGGGTTGCGTGTTAGGTATTGCCAAATCCCCTTTTGGAACTGTGTCATTTTGCATCTCCTCCAGCATTGAATAAGGGTATCTGTTCCCCCCATCATCTATCCTGTTTCTATTCTTAAAGTGAAATATTGAAAAAAAATAAAGACTGGATTTGAAATCTGGGAGTGTTGGATTTGAGCCAAACCCTTGATTTTTATCACCTGTATAAGTTTCTGAAATCTTCATATGCAAGCCTCAGTTTCTTTATCTAAGAAGTCGAGAAGGTGTTTGCATGACTGAGGCAAGGGTGCAAATCTTTCAATCCTGAGAAGTGGACAAACATTGCTTGCTTATACTGTGCTTTAATTTGTTTTGCAGTAATCTTGATTAAGATAAGTTTCAAAAACAAGAATTCTGGCAACTCAAGATTCCAAGTAGACAGAAATCTCCTTGTGGTTTTACTGAATGTAGATTGTAGAGCTGCCAGATAAAATCTAAGACACAGTTAAATTTGAATTTCAATAAACAATGGATAATTTTTTAGCATATGTGTGCCTCAAATATTGCATAGAGCATACTTACACTAAAAATCTATACCTTTTTTTTTTTATCGTGATATTCAACTGGGCATTCTGTATTTTCATTTGTTAAATCCAGTGACCCTAGGATGGGGACAGGAGAAAGAAGGAAGAATTTAAGGAAAATGTCATATCTTTGGTTCAAGATGGCGAAAAATAAAAATCCAATGTCCATTGGCAGTTGACTAGATAAACAAAATGTGATATATACATGCAATGGAATATTATTCAACTTTAAAAAGGAATGATTTGGAAACATGCTACAACATGGATGACTTTTGAAGATACCACGTTAAGTGAAAGAAGCCAGACACAAAAAGGTAAATATGGTATGATTCCACTTACGTGTGGTGCTTGGAATAGTCAATTTCACGGTGACTGAAAGCAGAGTAATGGTTGTGAGGAGCTGGGGAGTGGGGGATAGAGAAGTGGTGTTGAATGGGTATGCAGTTTCATTCTGGGATGATAGGAGTCCTGGAGATGGATGGCAGCAATAAGGTAAATGTACTTAATGTCACTGGACTGCACACTTAGAAATGACTAAAATAGTAAATTTTATGTTAGATCTATTTTACTCTAATAAAAGAAGTTCAGAGGTGAGTTACTTCCCTTCTCTGGTTCTCAGTTTTCTCATCCACAAAATGGGGCACTAGACCAGTGAGGAAAGGTTGGAATGGAGTGTCCTGACCTTTTTCAGAGTTACCCATGGCCTTGTTGAAACTAGGAACTCCTCCCTCAGCCCACTCTTGCACATGGGCTTCTAATATTGTAGGATTCTGATATGATCAGGGTACCTGTTATTTTATGAGCATCTCAGGTGCAGTCTAAGCAGCAGAGAGTCTCATTCACCAGAAGAATCTAGACACTTTACCAAGGACTTCAGGAGCTGAAATAATTAATGGATCTCACTGCATTCCTGTATTCACACCGAGTTTCTTCCTTTGGAGGAAATATTTTTCGATGTTTTTGAAAAAAGGTCAAAGCCATTGGAATTCAACCCAAACAGAAAGTCAAAAGGCTTAAATAAAATATGTCTAGGTTGATTTCCTGCCCTGGAAAAGATTCTTATTAATCTATTTTTTTTCTTCTTTATCTTTCAACTTCCCTCTCATATACTTTGCATATTTTCCCCCTGAAGTCTTCAGCTGTAACTTTGAACCTAGCTCTTTGAGAAACACTGCCACACACAATATTGATCTTTGTCTTATTTGTCCCTTTTATCAGAGAAAGAATGTAATTTCCAACTAGGTGTTAATCTGTAGATTAAAGAGGATTTCAAGTTCTCTTTAGAGAAAAGCTCTAGAATATTCATTACTGGAGGAAAGAAAGAATAACAAATTTGCAGACTTCTTAAGTCACTTTTCAAAAAAACCCATGGCTGTCTGCATTTTAGAACTCCAAAGTTGTCTCACTGGTTTGTATTAAAACACTTAATAAAAATCACTACTGTATGGGTTTCCATGGCCCAAAGTGGATAATCAAAGCAAGCTGCCCCAACCTAGAAGAGTGTCCTTCTCTGGTTTACAGGACATAACGTTGTCTGCCCTGCCTGGTCTATAAACAAGGCTAATGAGGTCAGCCTGGGAGTAGAAATTCCGAAAGGGCTGCTAATTCTCTCATCTATCACTGCAAAATCAGGAAAACCCATTTATTAAGAGCTTAAACGACTCTGGGAAAGAAGCATATGATATAATTGTTTATACTAGTCAGTGTATATAAAATAAATTTTTCTCAAGGGTGGGTGGAGAGGAAGCTGGAGAATGTTTGTATCGGGTTAAGAGCTTCAATTTTGGAGACGGATTTTGCTTAAGTTCTGGCTCTGCCTTTAATAACTGTGTGATTTTAATAAGACTACTTGACTTCTTTGTAAAACATGAGTATGGTCCCTACAAGTTTGTTTTGCGGCTGGTGCCCGAGGTGCAAGAAGTAGGTCATGATTCCCTACAAAAAGAATAAAGATGTAAAGAAGAACAAAAACTATTATTTATAATAGCAGGGCCTTCCACACTCCTCTGCTCTGTGTTAGGTGTTGTTTTAAGCACTTCACATTTAATAACTGAATTTTCCTCAAGACCCTGTGACGACAGTTCGCCTCTTAACTACTGTCTCGCAGATAAGGAAATAGGCACACTATGGGGACAAGCATGCAGCTAGAATGGGAGTTCCCTGAGGGCAAGGACTTGAGTTCCTGTTCTGTTCTCTTCACTGCTGTGGCCAGAATCCTTAGAATAGCACCTAGTAGAGGCTTCATGAAGCTTGTTGAATAAGTTTGCTTAAACATCGAGTGGAGAACCTGTCTGACGCTGGGCGCTCAATCATTGGCTAGCCCCACCCACCCCCTTGTCTGCTATGCTCTGGTCATCAGGTATTTAGTGAGTGGTTACTGTATGCCATGCATACAGCTAAGTGTTTTGTGTTTATTACTTCATTTAGCTGTCACTATAATTCTGTACCAGTCGTACTATTGTTTCTCTCATTTTTTGTATGAGGTCACTGAAGCCTAGAGGGATTCGTACTCACCCAAGATCATGTTCTTGATGATAAGCACAGCCAGAATGTAAAATCAGGTCTGACTCCAGAGTTCATATCCTCCACCACCATGTGGGAATTCCACAGAAAGTTCTTAATTTTGAGATTTAAAAAAGAAACCAGAACTTGACAGAGACAAGTACAGCTAAGCATTTATGGGAGAGAGTATTTACCTTTTTTACCCAATTTTATAGCAGCATATTGTCCTTCCATTTCTTTTTGCAGCTCTGCTCTGGTTTCAGCCCCCTGTACAAAGCCCTTCAATGACAGCACATGGTCCTGGCATAACATCTAAAATCCTTGGCATGGCATTCCAGTCTCTTCACAAAGTACTGCTTACTGGAACGTTGTCGGTGGTGAATAGATAGTTGTTGCATGAGTGGACACATTCATGCAGAGACCTGATTTCTCATGGTTTCCCTGTATGCAACCACAGTGAAGTTACATCTGCTTCAAATGTGTTGCATTCACTCTGAATCCCTCAAGGTGACCAGGATGGAGCCTTGGGAATAGGAGGATTTTATTAGCATTTGTTGAAAGAATGAAAAATTTATAAACTCTCAGTGTTCAAATATCTTCTGATAGCAATCAAGTTCATTCATTCATTCATTTATTTGATATTTATTGAAACAATGTATTCCAAATCCTATGCTTTGTGATAGAAATAAAGGGATGAATAAAATATTATCCTTGTAATCTACTTATTTAGTGCTATTGTGAGGAAGTGTTATTTAAATAATATATATTTTTTAAAAACCTGCAAAATTGAACTTAAAAAAAATCTTTTAAAAGCCTTGAAAGAGAAGCATGCATATATTGTGAGTCCAGAAATTCCATTATTTTTTCATGAAACTTCCTCCTAACTGTATTTTTTTAATGAGTCAGAAGACACTATTTTCTTTCTTCCTTCCTTTCTTTCTTCTTTCTTTCTTTCTTTCTTTCTTTCTTTCTTTCTTTCTTTCTTTCTTCTTTCCTTCTTTCTTTCTTTCATTTTTGTGTTCCAAAGTTCATTGTTAATGCACCTCATGCAGTGCTCCATGCAATACGTGCCCTCCTTAATATCCACCACCAGGCTTACCCAAGCCCCTACCCCCTCCCCTCCAAAACCCTCAGTTTGTTTCTCAGAGTCCACAGTCTCTCATCTAACTGTATTTTTGAAGCTCTGGGCAAGAATCCCTTGATTCTCATAATGGTCGAATCAACACCATCCAAAAGCATTTCCAGGTTTTGTACTCTGCTGATTTTGTTTGGAATTACACAAAGGAAGGGAATGGCAACCAGACTCAATATTTTGGTAAAAATCTTCTAGACATTTAGGTATATTTTTCTCTATCTAAACAGTCAAACTGTTTGTCCATTCTTTCATCCATCCACCCAACCATTCTTCCATTCATCCATCCATCCATCTCATCCCACCCAACCATCTATATGTCCCTTGGTCATTACTTTATAAAACAGGAAAATGAGGCTAGAAACAATGAAGTGAATAGTGCTTGGTGTACAGTGAACTTGCAATAACCATTGGTTATCATTAGTATTAATTTATTCACTCAGCCTTTACTGTGTACTGCTGATTGTTGTGCTAAGCCCTGAGGATGCAGAAATTCACCCAGAGCTGGGTGGCACACATTAAAAAACTTACAGATAGTAAAATAAATACAATAAGGAGAAGCATTTGCACTAAATAAAGGGTCTTCAGAAGATCTAAGGACTTTTACTTCTCTGAGACACTTGACTTATTTTCCAGCAAGCCTATCAGAGAAGGGAGGCTTATAAGAAAGAACTGGGGCTTTGGAGTCAGGAAGATCTGCCCCCATCCTTTATTATCCATCACCACACCTTTGGCCTCAGGTTCCTCATCTCTGACTTGGAGACCATAATCACAACAGTGATAGAAATAGACCCTCCCTCATTGAGTGCAGTCAAGTTCGTTAACAAGTCTATCGTGTTGAGAAGTTTCTAGGCCTTCCAAGCCCACATTTGCTGCTTCATAATTGTACATATGACTCTGGGTAAGTATTTTCTCTTCAAGTCTTCATTTTCCCACACATATTAAGAGGGAGTTAGCTTAAAATCTGTGTTTTTCAGACTGTGTGAGGTGAACCTTTCAGGTTCCAAAAAGATCCACACAAGTAACTCTCGAGCTGGTTGTAGAGGGATGGAGGCAGGTAGGGTTGCGTGGACACATATCCTTCCCCTGTTTGGAAAGATTTCTTTTAAAAATTAAGTTTTTCTGGGTATGCCTGGGTGGCTTGGTCATCTGAGCAGCAGCCTTCAGCTTAGGTCATGAACCCTGGGTCCTGGGATCGAGTCCCACGTCGGGTTCCTTGCTCAGTGGGGAGCCTGCTTCCCCCTCTGCCTACAGCTTCCCCTATTGTATGCATGTTCTTGCTTTCTCTCAAATAAATACATAAATAAATAAATAAATATTAAAAAGATGAAAATAAAATTAAGTTCTTCTGGTGACTATGTTTGAAAACCACAAGATGAAGTGATCTTCAAGTTGCTGTCCAGCTCTTGACTTGAGGAAGTCTGAATCAACAGATGGTGACTGGCTGCAAGAATGCAATCGACTCAAGTATGTTAGTGTAATTTGTAATTGTGGAAAGCAGTGCATTTCAAACTTAAGTGCATCTGAATCATCTGTACATCTTATTAAAATGCAGATTCTGAGCCAGTTGGCCCCTTGTCATTTTTATTTCCTGGTCTGCTTCTGGGTGCTGCTAAGGCTGCTGGCCCATGAACTATACTGTGTAGCATTCACTCGGTAGTAGTGTGAGAGTGTGTAGGGTACACGCGGCTCACTGAGCTGGAGAAACAGTATTTCAAGAATATTTCTCTAAAGTTTTCTGGCAAAAAGAGTTTTCAAGTCGACCTTCAGTTAATCAAAGAAGATCCCAAATTTTCCTTTCTGGAGTGATTTCAGTTGATCCAGGCACCATTTTTAGGTCTCTAAAAAGACTCAGTGAGGGAGTATGTTGGTTTTCTATAGTGGCTGTTAGACATTACTACAAATTTCATGGCTTAAACACAAATTTGTTATTCTATAGTTCCATAGTGTAGCAGTCCAACACAGATCTCACTGGACTAAAGTCAAGGTGACAGCAGGTCTGCATTCTGTTCTGGAGCCTCTAGACAAGAATCCATCTCCTAGAGTTTTCACCTTCCTTGGCTTATGGCCCGCTTTCCTCCTCTTCAGAACCAGCAGTGGTTTTTGGAGTCCTTCCCACACTGCACTGCTCTTACTTCCCTTCCTGCCTCCCTCTTCCATTTGTAAGGTCCCCTGTGATCACATTGAGCCAGCTCAGAAAATCCTGGATAATCTTCCTATCTCAAGGTCCTTAATTTAATTACATTTGTAAAGTCCTTTTTGCCATGAAAGGTAACACATTCATGGGTATTGGAGATTAGGTTGTGGACATCTTTGGGGAGCCATTATTCTGTCAACCTCATTGAGTAACAACACATGAAGCATCAGTAAGTCAGGGCAATTGGGAGGAAATGGTACAGATCCAGATGTGAGAACAAGCAGAGACAGCTGAGCTTGGAGAAAGTGAAGAACTTGAACATTCATGGCCAGAGACTGATTGAGAGACCCAAAGGAGCAGGGCAAAGAGAACTGTCCGGGAAGAGGGTGAACACCAGGACTGGCCCAAGGTGGATGGAGGGGAGGACAGGGAATTCCTGGAGGACAGGTTGAGAAAGTGGTTGCAGGTGTGAGGGAGAAAGAGCATCATGGGAGAGATTAACTGTATTTGGCTTGATAACTGGTTTTTAATGGATTCCTTCAAGAAGACAGACATCTGTCCTTTCACCACCAGTGGAGGGGCCCCAGCTGTAAATCATAATAACCAAAGTGCAGAAGGAGAAAGAGGGCCTTGGCAAAGGAGACCTCTATGGTCTAAAATTGAAAACTAACGACAGAGATAGAGGTTGGAATTCAAAAGAAGGGGATGTGGAAAATAAAATACATTTTGACATGAAATCACAGATGGGAGACTAACCAAGTACATATTTCTATTTGAACACATGGAAGAGGAAGAGACCATCCAAATGAGGGCTGTGTGGAGCTCCTATGTGTCAGGCTGTCTTGTTAAGGAGCCTGTGGACAGGATCTCCTGAAAGTGTCCCAATTGCCATAGAGCGACTGTGGGCTTGAGCTCCAGTTCCATCCTTCACCAGCTACGTGACCTTGCTCAGTTCACTAAATCTCTCAATCTCTGATCTATTAAATAGGAGGCAACAGTATTGACTCACATGGCTATTAGGAGGACTAATGAGGTAAGCAAGAGAATACAGGACAGCTATGACTCCACTCCCTTCCACCCAGTATCACACAGGATCATCTATTATAGTCTGCAGAAGATCCTTGCTGCCTTTGGTTTGAAACCTAGATAGCTCAGGCTATAACTCTGTCCTACCACTGCTGGAGCACAGCATTCTTTTCTCACCCACTGCTTTCCAAACACCCACTGCCCTACCCTCCCAACATGAACCTTTGACATCAGCCCTACAAATACTTCCTTGTTGGGATCAATTCTTGCTCCACTTTCCCTTCTGCCCCTAAAACCAGCTGGTTCTCACCTTCAGTAACACCTTGGACTCTGCCCAGAATGTGTTCTCTCCTCTATAAGTCATTCCATTTGTGATTAGGATGACGTAAGATGAGAGAAGAAAGGGAAGGATTAATGATGAAAACAAGAATGACAGGAGAGACTGTGTATGATGTTGGGGGAGGGGATCTGCTGGTGGAGTGACAGGGAGGGGAGGTGTTGAATGGAAGAGGAAGAGAAAGAACAGATTTAGAAAGCAGGAAATTGTTGTCCTAAAGACAGACAAAAACCCTTCATTTCAGAGGTGGTGCAGATTGAGTGGAGATGGTGAGATACAGATGACTCACTCACTTGTTTCCAGGGCAATAATCCATGTGATAAAGGGAAGTGGAAGAAGACAGCAGAATATCCAGATTCCCTGGGATAGCATGCAATGTCTAGAATTATCTGCCTGCTCAGCAGACCTCAGCATCCCTCCTGATGCCCCCTGCACCTTGCCTTCCAGGAACACACAACTGTCTACCCCCACCCTTCTTGCCCTCACCCTGGGGTTTTTGCTTTTTTAATTTACACATGGTCTCTTTCTCAGCCTGGAATGCTTTTCTCTGCTTTGTCCACCTCTTATCTTTTAAAATGCAGCTTCCAAGAGTAACCTCCAAAAAGCATTATTCAATGGATGCTGCTTTGCCTCCCCCTTTCTTTACCTGAGATAGTTTCTCCTATCTCTTTGCTAGCTTTGCCCCTCCCCAAGTTTCTGCTGTTACAAGCATCCTGCTTTCTGCATTTCCTTTATTCATGTATTGTTTGCTCTGTTACTGAAAACGGTCAAGTGCAAGGACTGTGGTTTACTCATCTATAGGTGCTCAGTGCCTAGCTGATCATGTAGGAGATATACAGAAACATTTATTAAATTACATTGAATATCTTGGGTAGCTCTGTTGACATTGCAGATGGGGGGACAAAATGAGCAGCTTTAGTTAAAAATATAGAAATGGCAATGGCTTTACTACATAAAGGTAATGGAGATAAAAACTGTGCTGTGGGTATAATAGATATTGTTGCCTAGACCAATAGAAGAGTTTAATAAAAACCATTGGCCCCAGCCAATCAGAAGTTATAAATCAAGTATAAATGCTGATGATTTTGTGTAAATCAATCTGTCAATATAATTATGATCTAAAACTGTTGCCATTTTACCTGAGGTTTGAAAGATAAGAAGGGAGCCAATGCAGTAAAAAGTTAAGAGAAAGAACCTTCTTTTTGTTTGTTTGTTTTTATTTAATTTCTTTTCAGTGTAACAGAATTTGTTGTTTATGCACCACACCCAGTGCTCCATGCAATACGTGCCCTCCATAATACCCACCACCTGGCTCCCCCAACCTCCCACTCCCTGCCCCTTCAAAACCCTCAGATTGTTTTTCAGAGTCCATAGTCTCTCATGGTTCATCTCCCCTTCCAATTCCCCTCAACTCCCTTCTCCTCTCCATCTCCCTATGTCCTCCATGTTATTTCTTATGTTCCACAAATAAGTGAAACCATATGATAATTGACGCTCTCTGCTTGACTTATTTCACTCAGCATAATCTCTTCCATTCCTGTCCATGTTGATACAAAAGTTGGGTATTCATCCTTTCTGATGGAGACATAATACTCAA
>NW_019154105.1:58224184-58246643 GCF_002288905.1 Enhydra lutris kenyoni
TTTTTCAGAGTCCATAGTCTCTCATGGTTCATCTCCCCTTCCAATTCCCCTCAACTCCCTTCTCCTCTCCATCTCCCTATGTCCTCCATGTTATTTCTTATGTTCCACAAATAAGTGAAACCATATGATAATTGACGCTCTCTGCTTGACTTATTTCACTCAGCATAATCTCTTCCATTCCTGTCCATGTTGATACAAAAGTTGGGTATTCATCCTTTCTGATGGAGACATAATACTCTATAGTGTACCTTCTTAACAGAATATTTCTTGTGTGTTGGTTAGCATTTGCTGCTTGACAAACAAGCCACAAACAGCTAACATGTATTATTTCTCACAGTTCTTTGAGTCAGCTGGATGGCTTACTGCTCAGAACTGGCTTGGCTCTCTCTATACTCATCTGGTTTCTTGGCTGGAGCTGAAGTGTCTAGAATGGCTCCATTCATATGTTTAGCTCCTGGCACAATGTTTGGTCTAGAAGTCCTCCAATGAGATGCTTCATCTCTGCTTCAATGCTGTCTCTTCTTCCAGGGTTCTAAAGAGCAGAAAGACAGAGAAAGCTTTGTTGAGCAAGTATCTGCTTATCTTACACTTTTTATTGTCTAGTAGCCACAGTGAATCACATGGCCAAGCTCAAAGTCAATGTGACAGGGCCCTGAGGGATTTAAGGACAGGGAGGTATAAATCACTGGTAGACAACCTCAGCACTAGTCAACCACACTTTGGGAAGTCCTTGGAGGAAGGGGAGCTGCAGCCGTTTTTGGACAACTTCAGAATCTGGTGTGACAGAAGTGAGAGAGGGATAAGTGGTGTGAGGTGAGGATGGGGAGGCAGTCATGATGTAGGACTACATGGTTTGATTTGATAAGTCAAATGTGAGTGTAAATGCTACATATTATTTTCAGACAAATCAACTAATTGCCTAAGCAAGATTCAAGCACCCAGTTTTCTCCTACCTCAGCAATCATGGAAGCTCTGACACAGAGGAGAAATGTTGAACCATCACGTAAAAGATAGCCAACCCAGACAGACATCCAGACCCTCAGTATTCTTTGTGTGAAAGATAAATAAGCCTTTGCTGTTTTAAGCCTCAGAGTTTGGGGTAGTGATGGTTATTGCAGTATAGCCTAACCCTTGCTGACCAGTATGGAATTAAAAAGCATGGATCTGTGAAAGCCACAGAGATGGATGATTTTGTTTGGGGAGAGAAGGGAAAGAGAGAGAGAACTGAGTCTGGGATAATGGCAACACTTGCAAGTAAGAAGGAGGATGAAGATCTAGCAAAAATCTGCCACCATAAAGACAAACATTTGGATGAAAACTGCATATCCTAACATTTTCCTCTCTAAATTCATGTATAACATAGACTGATAGTTTTCATCTTTATGGAGCTACTCCCAAGGAAAGCAGCTGCCACCTTTGGGTTTTCCTGGGCTACTTCATATCCTGCAGCTGGATTTACCAAGATACCAGCAAGAGGAGGTACAGATCAAAAAACAGACTAAAAAATAAACAGTGCTCAAAAAAACAAAGCACAACAAAACTCTTGTGTGGATGCAAATCACATCTTTTTATCTCAACAGGAGCATTCTTAAAGCCAAGAAAAGGGCAAAGGAAGAGCATTCCTACACTGGTCATCTTTTTTACCTTCCTCTCCATGTTTTCTTGAGTTTGTCCAGTAAGCCCCTGGGGGGCATAAGCTTGAACACCCACTGGCATCCCCAAGTACCTTCCCTGTATGGGACTTCTAGTTTAAAGCAGCTGGGACTAGGAATCTAGGGGGTGGGGGTGATTTTTTTTTTCCTGGGCTCATTTGTTGCAGAAAAGTTATTTTCTGTTTTCAAAGGTGTCCTAGACATGCTGTTGAATAACAGCCTTTCCTCTGCAGTGGATGTCTGCAAAATGTAATTGCTATCAGCATTGTAGTCTGCTGTTATGATTCTCCTTGGCCTAGGGAGGCTGCCAGAATTTCTACCTTTGCTAATCTCTTAGGGGGAGGATGTGCTGACCTCCCTCCTGCTGTGTGTCCTAGCTATGCCAACTTCATTCTTCTGAGAACTGCACAGTGGGATATGGCCTAACTCGACTGTGAACCACTCAAAAGTAGCTTTGCCAAGCTAGGTCTCTACTTGTCAAATTCACATGGAATGCAGGTGGCAAGGGCTGATGACACTCCAGGGACAGAACTCCCATTAAGTTCCGCATTAAGTTCCAGTGTGATAAACAAACCTAGGGGATTTGACTCTGCAGTTCTAGACTGCAGACTGGTCCTACATGGGCCCTTAACTCAAGATAAATCTTTTAAACTTTGAGATTCAGCTTCCTTTGACCTGAACTGGCAGGGAAGCTGTTTTATCCTGTAGGTAACCCCATGGTGAAAAAATGCTGCAGTAAATTCTGCCTGCAGTATATTTTCTGGATTTCATTATTTCTCTGTTTGGAATGTTCTTTAATGCCATATCATATCAACCCTGGCTTATTCTTCAGCAGTCACCCCAAGGACCTCCTTCTTCAGAAAGCTTTATTGGCACCTCCTCTCATTGTTGCTGAGTTGGGTACTGTTCCTCTGGGCCTCCATGACAACTGGGGTCTACTGTCTTGTGGCATTTCTCACCCTTTGCTATAAGTACCCAGCAGGAGCTGCTGGGGTTTACTTGGGCTGTGTTCTGTGTCCAGGCTTCACACATAATATCTCATGTAAAGCTCAGTCAATGCCATTGGCATCTTCATCTTGCAGATAAGAAATTGGAAGGTTGTAGAGATTAAGAAACTTGCTCAAGGTCACACATGTAGCTGGAAACTGGCATTTTAGATTCAAATCAAGGTAGCTCAAGTCCACATGGGCCTTCCCGTGACTCCCCTGACTTCATGTAATCAGGGACCATGGCATGTCCATCTTAGTGTATAGAGCACCCATCAGAGAGCTCCATACATGGAGAGAACTCTAGAATGAACTGGCAGATTGACCACTGAAGTAAGTTGCATGCAGGTCTGTCTTGTGAGGCCACAAATTCTATATGAGTAGGGGTTGTAGCTGTTTTATAGCTGATGGCTGTCAATGGCAAAGACTCTGGCACAGAACAATAAAAACACAAAGAATAGCAAATACAACAGTGAGCGTATTTTCATATGCCAGGCACTACTGAAATATTTTACATCTATAATGCTTTTGAAGTTTTTTATTTTATTATTATTAGAAGGAGAGAGAGTGAGCATGAGCAGTGGAGGGGCAGAGGGAGAGGGAGAGAGATAATCTTAAGAGGGGACACTGAGTGTGGAGCCGGAAGCAGGGGTTGATCTCACAACCCTGAGGTCATGACCTGAGCCAAAATCAAGAATCAGATACTTAACCGACTGAACCACCCAGGTGTCCCTACATTTATGTTTTTAATCTTGACATCAGCTCTATGAGGTAAGTTCTCTTACAGTGCCTGCATTTTACAGATGCAGACATGGAGACACAGATAGGCTAGGTAACTTGCCCAAAGTTGCACAATAGAAAGGTTGTGGTTCTGGTCTATGGTCCCAAATACTTAGTAGAGAGTAAACGCTTGTTATGAAATATATATGAAATAATGGGTGGGTAGCTTTCTACACTTGATTTAATAACAATATAGCTTCTCCCTTGTTCCCTAGAGTCCTTGGACTAAAGATACACGGACATGGAAGCTGAAGTCCAGGACCCCTTTCTCAGCTTCAGCTAGAGTTCCTGTGGGGGCATACAGTGAACTGTTGCCTGGCTTTTTCTTATGGCTTTTAGATAAAAGAGGTGGCATCTTGGCCACAGGCACCAGAAAACTATGGCCACACCTCACACACAGAGGGATAGGAATAGAACCAGGAAGGAAGAGAAACTTCTGGGGGCCTTGCCATGGGATGCATCTTTTCTGGGGATAATCAAAACATGGCACAGCCCACAGGAATCTGTGAGAGAGATGGCCCAGTGCCATCCTCTCATAATGAAGAAGGAAAGGCTCAGAGAAAGACTGACTTGGTTTCATCACACAACTGTTGCGGAATATTTTCAGGAGCACATCTTTCCCAAGATCGTGTCAGAGGAAAAAGAATTTGGTTGCACATGGAAGAGAAAAGCAATCAGCCTCTCTTGGAAACTTTATATATTCCTAGCACTGTGTTAAGCCTGATACATACCTGATTTATTTAATTTTCAAATAATCCTAGGAAATCTGAAAGGTCTCATTTCAGATGAAGAAATCGACTCTGAATTCATTTGCTCAAGCTCATGCAGCTAATATGTATTTGAACCAAGGGATTTTGAAAGTGACTATTTTGTCTAGAGTTTTTTTTAAATTTCCAAGGTGAATGGTTTCTTGGCACGAGACCAACTACTCAGTCATTGCACTAGCCATAATAAAGGAAATTACTCAAAAGGCAATTGGTTTAGTGTTGCTATAACAATGAAAAAGACCCCCCCACCCGACTCCTTTTCTTTTCTGAGTGTTTTTCTGAGTGTTTTCTCTCAATAACTAAACACATTGCTTCTATTCAGCTAATCTGGATGTCCAGTTCATCTCAAATACAGATGAGAGAAAATGGTTTGTTCAATCTCGCAAAGCATGTAGCCCACGGAAAACAGCTCCATGATGGAATGCCCACTCTCTCCCTAGAAGAACTCTTTCTGTGAATCCAGAGACACCTAGGGTCCCTGGTGAGTCTGCATGTTCTGGACATGATTTAAGCTGGGATGAAGATTGCCTCACTTTCCTCCTCTGCAGACCTCTTTTGCTCACTGTAGAAGGTGGGCTTGGGGAGGTGGTGCCTGAGGTCACACCTATTGCCAATCTGGTAGCTCATGACTCTTTCCCAGAATCATCTTTGTTTGATCCTATTCTCCAGTTTGGGACAGGAGGGGGAGGTGGAAGTTCCTGGACTAGGTTGGTGGGCTCAGGCATTTCCTCATGGTATCTGGTTGAGCCAGGAATCCACTCTAAGTTGTCAATTCAATAGGACTTTCATCAGAGATGCAACAATCTCCAATGAACACATAGGAGGAAGGAAGCTTCTCTTGACACCATCCCAAAATGGGCCAAGATAGAGATCTGCCCCAGATCACTATTGGAAAATCAAGATTCTTACTAGCATTATTATGCCACAGTGACCTCAGGCAGCAAGCTGAAGGAAAAAGTGAGAGAATGGGACTATTCTCTGGAGGGGAAGCAGGAAGTTCAAGATATTTTCTCTTTACCTCACCCAGAATTTATGAAATGTTATCTTCAAATCATTTAACTTCTTCATATCTCAGATTCCTCAACTATCAAGAGGAAAGGATTTTATAGGTCCTTTTTGGCACTCCATATGGATGTTGTCAGAGCCTAATTTGTTTAAACTCAAAAATTTGTTGTGATTCTGGGACACTGTATGATATAAAAGAGGTTTGTAATCTCTCATTTAAATGACAAACATTCACAAACTACCTATCAGGTATAAAGAATTTTTCTGGGCACTGAATCATTACTGTTATGTTAGGTGTTTAAATTATCTTGAGATCTTTAATCCTGTCAAGCTCAATCTGTTGTTTGGGGTTCACTTGCCAAATGGAATTCAAGGCCTCAAATGACACCATCTCTGTCTCTCACTTTTTATTCAATTACAATGGTCACCTGGATAATACTGAATCCTTTCTAAGCTATCAACAATAGCTGACAGCCTGGGCTGGTTTCCTGAGCCCCACTTTTCCATCTCAGTAAAATCTGGCTGCCAAAGAGCCGCTGGGGCACAAATGCATCATGAGAATATTAATCTGTGACTTTTCATCAATGGCAAAGTTATGGACCACATGAGACCCACATTCCCTTCTCCAGTGTTCCATCTAACTTTTCATTTTGGGGATGGTCTTGGGGCCACATTGGCACACACATCCCAGGGAATGAGATATGTCATCACTCCTGTTGGTGTGATGTTCCCTCTTACACAGCAAGCCTATGTGTATGCTCCTGGGTGACATGTTCCAGTGGCCACAGAACATGGTTCAATCCCCATTTTCATCACATACTTGCTGTGAAAATTTGAGTGCTAACTGAGTTCTCTGGAATACCACTTATTCCCATGGATGCCTCTTTCCATTAGCATTGTCAGTCATTCTCCACCAGGGAAGGTCTAGCCACCCATCTTGGGGCTCAGTTACATTGATTTCCCAATTGCCTATGTAACTTCTTGAGAGTTACTTACAATACACTGGATAATCCCTCCGTCCACTCAGCTACAATTATACTTTGATGCATGGTCTGAATTGTAGATTAAGGAGTCTTCCATTTTTCTGTAAAGGCTTGCATCAGAGACTGAATTTAAATCTTTTCAATTGATTCGAGCAGACAACATTCTAAGATTGCAGTACGGGTTCCAAGACACTTTCCACTGAGATCCTCAAGAAGACAGCATGGATGCAATCACTCATCCACTTAAGCCTGTCAGGAAGGAAATTGCTTATAAGAGGAAGGGAACTGTTATGTGAATTTCCATAAGATTGTGAGCCAAGACTATTAAATGTCACGACTTTTCAAATATTGAAAAAAATTAAAAAAAAACCCTACATTATCACTTCTCTGGCTAAATACAACCTGCTCTTATATTTATTTATTCAATTCACTGAAAAAATTGTACAAGACAATCTACCAGCAAATCTTGTGTTGGGTATTATATTTGGTCTGTGGGTATTGGCTCATGGTCCATATATTTGCTTTAACTCACCCTGCCAGATGGAGTTTGAAGTGTCAGGGAGGGCAGAGGGAAATATTTTCAATTAGTGGCTTCATTAACCTATTCAGGGAAGGAGATTGTGTCTATGGTTTTTGCCTGTAGTGCATTCATTCTCCCTTTTAGGTAAAGTGAATCTTCCTTTTGGAAATCACTCTTCCCCACTCCATGGTCTGGGTATCCTACCTTCTATTCAGACAAGCTAATCTGTTTCATGCTGGCCAATCAGAGTACTAGGCTTCCCTGGTCACAATGATTCGTTCAGAAATGGACATATAAGCCAAGTAGGGTCTTCACTGTGATTTGTATATGGGCCTTAGGAAAGAGAAATCTTCCTTCCACTAGTATTAGTAAGCTGGGAGGTTGTGAGTCCAAGGCTGTGTGTGGTCATCATATTAACCATGTGAAGAGAGTGTTGTTGAAATTAAGCCAAGAAGAGTCACTTAGAACTGAGGGGTGGAGGGAAGGCACAACCTTGGCATCTTCCCTCGAGTACTGATTATATCAGCCCAGATTGGCTTGATGCCATCCAGAGAACCCACTCTTGGAATGATGGTGGGTTATGAGAACCACACAAAATCAATTCCACCTTTTATTAACATGGTTTGAATTAGATGTCTGTCACTTGCAATTGAAAGAGACATTCCTCAAAACACTTATTAGGTGCTAGGCAATTGGCCAGACATCTTTCTCTCTCTACCTTTCTTAGTCTTCACAATATCCATAGGCATGAGAAAATACCATTTCCATTTTATGGCAGTTCTATAAACTCAGCCATGTTCCCATGATTAGTGGGTGGAACATCCTGCCTCATACTCAGGAGATAAGTGGAAACAAGAGCGTTTAGCTGTGAACTCTCTCTGCCTCACAGAATAGCTCTCAGAGTCATCTAGGCTCACCAGTGCTCAGTTTTACCTCAGGAAATCCAGCTAAATTGGGAATGTTGTAAACATATGGAGGCTGCATGGGAATGGAAAGGAGGCTGCCAAAGTGGAGGCCTGCCTCAGGGTACTGTGCCGCTCCAAAGATAAACCAGCTTTATTTTTGGACATTGACATGAAGTTTCTCCCTGGGACTTTTATCTGTGTTTCACATGAAATTAATGCAAAATGCAACTTTCTTTTAATTTTTATTTTTTAAAGATTTATTTATTTGCTTTGGAGAAAGAGAAAATAGGATGAAGGTCAGAGGGAGACAGTATCCTAAGCAGACCTCCCACAGAGTGTGGGGCCGATGAGAGCCTCTATCCCAAGACCCCCGAGATCATGACCTGAGTCAAAATAAAAAGTTGAAAGCTCAACAGAGTGAACCACCCAGATGTCCCTCAATCTTCTCTTTTTACATTGGATGTGCCAGCCTCCCAAAATCTATCCCAAGGAGTTGTTATCAAACAAGTGGGAGAAAAAATCATTTGGAATTCCAATTTTCTTCCATAACTGGATCAGGATAGATTAGATTAGATTAGGAAAAATCATTTTCAGGGTTTCCTTTAGCAGCAGAAGCGTAGATCACAAATCAGTAAAAGCCTTTGGAGAGCTTATTTGTATCTTTTTGTGCTTACCTGATGCTTTTTTTTTTTTTTTTTTTTTTTTTAGCTCTTGGCCAATAAACATTTGTCTGGAAACAAGTGCTCCAGTGGATGTAGAGCATAAGAAGAAACTACTGCACACCCAAGTCACATGTTCAACAAGGGCACAGGAATAGGACAACAGAAACTTCTGGGTTCTGAAATTACTTTCTGTGTGAATGAGCAAGCTGCAAACAGACTCTTAAATACAGAGAACAAACTGGTGGTTGACAGAAGGGAGGTGGACAGGAAGATAGGTGGAATAGATAAAGGGGATTAAGGGATAGAAACTTCCAGCTATAAAATAAATAAATCACAGAGATTAAAAGTACAACATTACAATGTGTGATGACTATACCTCTCATGGTGAGCACTGAGTAGTATATAGAATTGAGTCAGTATGATGCTTATACCTAAAATTAATATAATGTTGTATGTTAATTATACTTTAATTTAAAAAGTAATGCATTTTAAGTAACACATATGCAAATAATGACAACTGCTTCAGTACACATCTATTAGGCACCAGACAGTTGACATTTCCCAAAATCCTTATAAAAAATCTTTCAACCTAAAGATTATTGTCCCCATTTCATGAATAAAAATATTAAGACTGAGAGAGGATAAGTAACTTTCCTGAACTCCCCAAATGAGGAAGCTAGGGTTCATTCTAAGATCTCTCTGATTTTAATCAATGCCTGATATCTTTTTGCTTTGCCATGTGACCTCTCTGACCCAGCCCTGGACTTGACCCTATCAAGTTCATTACTGAAAACAAGATTTCTACACCCAGTGTGTATACTGACAAGGACATAGATTGAGGACCTGAAAGTGCTTAGCTATGAATTTCATCATGCTGCCAGTTGTCAGGCTGGATTAGGTTGTCTAGTCAAAGCCAAAGTCATGCATGGGCTTTGTCAGTAGACAGATGTAGGTCAAAGTCCTGGCTCTGCACAATCTGGCTCTTTGGCCTCGGGAAGCATCTGCCCCTCTCTGGGAATTGACTTCCTCCTCTGTGAAATGGGTTAATAAGTTGCTTTAAGGAGTTAAGGAAAGAACACAGTGAGATGACACACGAAGTCCTTAGTGTAGGACCTGCCACCATAGAATAAAGAGTCTGAATTCATTTTTTAAAAAAATTTGCTTATTATGAATTCATTTTTAATATTTGACTACATATAGGCTTCACTCCTTTTCCCCTTTCTGCCATGCATCTGAGCAAGCTGGTAAGAAAGCCAGAATGGTTCTTCTGAAATGATGGAAGATCCAAGCTACACAAAGCCCTAAAATCCTCACCTGGCCTTATCCCTAGACACAAGAAAAATCTTGAGCCAGTCTTCTTTCCTTGCTCTCTCAAGTCATTTTAAGAACAACTCAGGAGACTCTCTAATTTCGCTAGGAAGTCTCATCATGCAAATGACAGACCTCTCCATATAATCATAGTTTGTGGATGGTGTCATCAGTCTTGACGTCCAAACCACATTTCGGGTGGGGGAGCCCTCCTGTTTCTAGAGCGTCCACAACACACAAAGTATGGTAGCTATCATCATCATCATCATCATCATTATTAAAAAGTTGAATTTGGGATTTTTAAATTTTATGCAAGAGCCTCACCATTAACAGTATTTATGGGGAACTTATACATGTATTTGACAATAATGATTCTGGAAGGAATGGGCAGTCAAGGAGTGGGTGGGGTTTTCAGAAAGGGTGGTGGGAAGGTCATTAACTCCAGTTTTGACAGATGTGGATACAGGATGTAGGGGGTGAAGTGGAACTTCCTGGGAGGCCAGAAATTGACTGAGACAAGAATCCACCATAAGTTGCTGATTTGGTGGGGAAAATGAAAGTCAAGACTGAAGAATCAGTTTCCATTGCCACATCTGAGGGGGTTTAAAATCTGAAACTCAGATGCGATGTAAAAGGTGAAGGACCTTTTACACACAAAGTATGTAATTGTATGTATTGACAACAGTTTGTGAATCAGTGTGAGAAGCAGTCAGAGACAGAACATAAAATTCACTCTTATTTTAGAGTGAATTTTATTAAATTGCTCTTATTAAAGTGGTGGTTGTTTCCTCCTTAATCCCCTCACTAAACAGAGTGTCTCCTTACTGCATACTGCCTTAAAGCAAAAACAACTGGATAGGTAATTTGCATTTATTTTTCTCAGGCAATCAATAAATGACAAGCTATAATATTGACATCTTAGCAAATCAATCTCCTGAAGGGAATTTGTCTTGGATGCACCAGTTCTTACAAAGTTGCTGGGACAGTAAGTCTAATTTTTCTTCTCTAGAAGTTAGGCACTGAAACATCCTAAAACCACTTTAACCTCTTCCAAATCTTCTGGCCAAACAGTGAATATAATTTTGTCCACTGGACAATGTTTTCCTACTTTAAGTGTTGTAGAAACACAAGGAATGTAATTTATGTTTTTAGCTAAGTCAACTTGGTAATGTGAGGATATTTTAAAAACTCTGCATAAACAAAGGTATGATATTTGGGCTCAGAAGGACAGAGCCAAAAATGAGACTTGGCTGTGGTGTGTTATTGTTTGTGTGCAAAGACTCATATTTCTGGAAACAATGAAATAAAGGGTGCAAATTCAAAACCAGGCAAGCTCACTCTAGTGAGATTTTGCAGAGTGAGTCAACCTTCCCGATACACAGATGATGATCTGTTACTCAGATGATATCAGGACACAAGTGTCAAGAGAAAGCCTGAAGGAGTAAAGAATTGTCACTACATGCAGAAACCAAGCCCTTCAGGATACTTATGACAGGGTTATGTTTCAGTGATAGACATAAATTGTCTTAGCACCTTTTCAAGAACTTGGCTTTGATGCAAAATTTCTTCTGAGTGCCTTATGTAACTTTTAAAATGCTGGCTGACCTCAAATTGGTTCTGTGCAATTTACTGTATATGATATGGTCATAAAAATAATTATTCATGAAGACATTAGATTGGGGGTATTTTTTCCTCAAAAGATTCCTTTTTCCTCAGTAGAGAGAGGAAACCAATATAAAGAAAGTGTGAATTAAGCATTTTATGCTGTTAGTGGTCTTATTGTTTCTTTTTGACAATTGACTGTCTCAGTGTTTCCTCACCCTCCATGATAAAGAGATTTGTGCAAAGAGCTCCTCAATCTTTCCCTCTTTCTCTCATCCCCTTCCCTCCCTCCCTCTGTCTTATCTTTTCTTCTTTCTTCCTTCATTCTTTCCTTTGTTTCTCCTTCAACAGATAACACTTGAGTTTTGCTATGTGTCACACTGTGGTCTAAGCTAAATTGTTTGATTACACAAAGTGATGAGGAACACAGTTTATCCATCTATCATCTATCTGTCTATCTAATTTATTGATGTTATTTGTTCATTTATTTGACAGAGAGAGAAAGCAAGAGAGGGGACACAAGCAGGGGGAGTGGGAGAGGGAGAAGCAGGCTCTCTGCTAAGCAGGGAACCTGATGCGGGGCTTGATCCCAGGACCTTGTGATCATGACCTGAGCCAAGGCAGAAGTTTAATGACTGAACCACCCAGGTGCCCCAAGAACATAGTTTATTATTGAATATCTGGAAGAGGGAGAAAAACCAACCAATGCAAAATGGAATAACTTCATTGTTTTATGAGAGAAGGTAAAAAAGTGAAGTGATCAAGGTCATGGCCACTGTTGTTGGATGTCTCCTCCAGCTGCAGCCCTATTGCTGTCTTTCCTTCCTAGGGACACTTTTCAAACAAGTCATCTAGAATCACTGTTTAAATTTCCTGATCAGACACTGTCATCTGGCTTGGACCATCATCACCCACCAGAGGGTTCTTGCTAAATTACCAATGGCCTCTAAGCTGCTAAACCCAAAGGATATTTTTCAACACTAATCTCACTTGACATCAGAATTCTATGTTCTTGAAACAATCTCTTCCTTTTGTTTTTAATGATATGATACATTCTTTGCTTTCAATATTCTTTGTAGGCTAAACTCTTCTTCCTGTCCCTTACAAATTGGAGCTCATTAAACTTCATCAGAGATCATTTCTTAGATCATTTCCTTAGTCTCTCCTCAAACAACTTCATGGATTCCATTTCATTATCCATAGGTTGGTGACTTATGCATTCATATCAGTCAAGGCTCCTTTCCAGTTCTCCACTCAACCTCTCCATGAGGGTGAATCAAAGGCATCTTATGCTCACTATGTCCAAAGTCAAACTTATCATTTCTCTTCTGCCTTCTGATCTAAGCTCCTTCCACTGTCTTGCTGTCAATGAATGGCAGCAGTCTTTCCAGATCACTAGAAATCTAGGGTCATCCTTGGCAGTCTGATATTCACTCAGCAAATCCCAAGATTTTGTCTCCTAAATATTTTACTTCCACTGTTACTATCACCATGCTGCTCTTCCCCCAGTCAGCCCCAAATCATTGTTCAGATTTCTATAGAAGCAACTGACCCTGAAGAAAGAGCATTTTGACCTCTCAGATGAGGTGAGGCTTAAATGCTGTAGATTTCATAATGCTGCTCCGTTCTTCACTTACCACAGTTTACAACCATACATTGGATTTTATGGTTATTTGACTAATATTTCTCTCTTCCAGGATAGCAGAGAGTTTGCCTGACTTTACCTTCATTGTATTCTCAGTATTTTAGAACTGTACCTAGGACCCAATAATTACTAAAAAATTGATGTCTAATGTAATAGGTAAAATTTCTGGCTCTGCCGTTTGCTACCTATGTAGACTTGAATGTGTTTTTGCCTTCCTCAAGCCTCTGCTTCCTTGTTTGTGAAATGAAGATATAATTTTCATACTCTTAGGGTTGATATGAGGTTTACATGAAATTGTGTGTTTGAAATATTCCCTAGTGCAGTGCCTTGTGAAGCACACAGGAAATGGTTGCCGACCCCACTTATAGGGGAGTATGGATATATTATAAGGAGCATAATTTTGGAGTTCACATGAAGGAAAACCCTCATCTGATTCCAAGTTTATGACTTAGAGTCTTTGGAGAAAGAAAGTCCTGTTGTAAGATCAAGTGCATTTAAGATTGTCTTCAAAATATGTTGTGGGGAACTGGATATGGGGTCAGGAGTTTTCTTCTTTCTTTCTTTTGTATTACATTATGTTAGTCACCATATAGTACATCATTAGTTTTTGATGAGGGCTTCAAACAAATTCAAATTCAGGGCAAATACTACCCAGATAAAAGGACAGTGAAGAGAGAGAAAGCAGAGTTCAGGGTTGCCTGAGTCCTTCTATTATTCAAATACCTGAGAATAAGCAAGACTAACCAGTTTTGCAGAAAACCCTAAGGGATACTCTGGGGGTACTTTGCACATTTTCATTTCTTAAAAAGCAGGCATACTTCCTGGGTCCAGTAACAGGAAGTGTGGGAGAGTAGTGAGTCTTGCCCTTCAGCCAGCACCCAGTGAGAATGGAAGAACCCTGTGCCGTGTACATCATGGACATCCTTATTAGGGGATGCGATGCTGTCTTTCCAACTATGAATATGGTCTAATGCCTTCTGATTCAAGAATTTATCCCATGAGAAAGCTTTTTATGTCCTTGGCCACTAAAGAAACATGACCTCTGACTGTTGTGTTGGGCTCTTCTGCTAAAAATGTTATAATATGTTGTCCATACAGATGGGCAGGACTAGATCCTCCACACTTGAAGTGTAAGCATTCTAGGTGTAGGGGACTGTATGTATAAAAGCACAAAGGCAGAAGGGTAGAAATGCAGTGAAGAAAAGATAACAATCTTTGTGATTAGGAGGGCAACATCCATGAGGGGAGCAAAGGATGCTAAATTAGGAAAGAAAATTTATCACAAAATCAGGGAAAGTCCTAAATTTCGTCCAGGAAAAGTCCTAAATTAACATTATTGTGACCATGATTATTATTTGCAGGCCATATAGAGTCCTTGAAGACACTGAGAGAGATGCCTTTCAAAATCACTTACATTTAACACAACTGAGGTAGTGTAATAGAGTGGTTAATAGTTCATTCTTTGTAGTTAGACGACGATGGTTCAAATCCTGGCTCTACTCCTTATTTGCTGTAAGACTTCGGTCAAAGTACTTAGGCTTTCCATGCCTCAACTTTTTCGTCCATAGAATGGAAATAAGAGTTGTACGTTTCTCATGGGGTTCTTGTCAAGATCAAGTAAGCTAACAGAAGTAGGGTGCTTAGAAGAGGACTTCCCTCTGAGTAAGGATTCAGGAAGTATGAACTATTCTACAGGAGAAATTTCTTTCCTTTGACAGGAAGTAACAAGTCCTATTAAGCAAGGGAACCACCTAGTTGAGGAAAATGCTTTGATAATCTCCCTTAAAGCCGGACATCCGAAACCTCCATGGTTGAGGACACTGAGGCTTCCTAGAGAGAAGAGATCCAAATTGCAAAATAAAAGGAGAAAACACAAGCTTTAGGGAGAAAGCAGGTAAATTTAGCTCTGTATTTGTTGAGCTTGAATTGCCTTTGTGCTAAGCACATGGAAACATGTGTTTAGCACTTGGGAGTAAGTTTGGGCTAGAAGTACACATGTATGAAAAGTTCTGCAAAATAGTCCTATTTGAAGTTTTACAAATTTTACTTAGTTTGGGTTATTTAATTCCTAATAGCTCTATGGTAGAGAGCTACAGTGAATCCTCATTATTTGTGGATTCTATGTTTACAAATGTGTCTACTTGAGAAATTTATTTGTAGTCCCCAGATCATGTCATTTTCCATCATTACCAGACTTGCAGAGAGCAGTGAAAATGTTGGGTCACCTAACACACATTGCCAGCTAAGGTTGGACAAAATGTTGCTCTGCTTTCTTGTTTCAGTTCTCATAGCACGAACAAGTGTTCTTTCCATTGTCTGTTTAGTGCCATGGTTTTTGCATTTTTGTGACTTTTTGTAGTGATTTGGCTACTTAAAATGGTTCTTGATGCTGAAGTGATATATAGTATTCCCAAGTACAAGAACACTTAGGATATGGTGTGCCTTTTGGAAAAATATACATTAGGCAAGCTTTGTTCAAGTATGAGTTACAGTTATATTGTCTGTGAATTCAGTGTTAATGAACCAACAAAACATATTAGAGAAGGTATCTTTAAAGAGGAACATACATGAAACAAGGTTATGTATTGGTCAGTTGACCAAAATGTGGTGACCAGAGGTTTGCAAGAAACTAACTCTTAATTGGCCCTAAAAGGGATGGTTTGGTATTTGCCAGATTAGTGTTTGTGGTGACTTTATAGAGAATAGTTCCTTGATAAAATGAGAACCCACTGTAGATATGAAAATACAAGTTGAAATAGACATAGGGAAAGTGAATATGATCAGCTCTCTTTGAGAAGGTAAGTTTCATATAGGAGGTGTACTTCCTAAGAGATACGGAGAAGCTCACTAGGAAAACTATGTCCAATCTGCTAAAGTAAGTAGAAGGAAGAGTAGTGACAAATATCCCAACATTCCATCTTTAAATTCAGCTCTTTGCCACATGCAAAATTTTCAAATCACAGCACAAAGTTGCATGACATTGAAAACACATGTTTTAAACAACTGCAGGGGAGAGCTTTAGGGAGACACTGAGAGGTTGTGGGTCTACTTCTGCCCTGCTGACAGCTCAACTCCAGGGAGAGGTTGTGTCTGCATCACTCCAAGGATCAGCCTCTTTGCTCCCAATTGCCTTTAACCCTAATTGGCCTGACTTGTTGATGTTTCCCAAAGTTTTGTTTGAGTCTCTAAGATACCATGTCTAAGACGGCATTCCCTGGTAATTTTTATAAGAAACTATGGTCAATGATAAAAATAATATACTACCTTATTGATACTAATGACTAACATGTGTGCGGTTTGACATTTCCCAAAAAAATTTGTGTCATAGCCACCATGAGGATAGTAAGACTCCTAATTTACAGACGACAATCCAAGGCTCAGGATCATTAGATGACTTGTCCAGCACAAACAGCTCATAAATGGAGTAGCTGAGACTCAAACCTAGGTCTTTTGGCCCCAAAGCTCATGTTATTCCCATTAAATGTGAGTGAATTTCTGATTCGATTTCAGAGTGCTCCAGATTTATGCTGAGATGTCTCAAAATCTGAAGAGATATAGCATTTGATTACATGTTCTCACCTGTCACCTCAACCAGACCAGCTCTTCTTTTATTTTCATTTAAAAAAATAATCTATACATTCATTTATTTATACATTTTACTATAAAGAAATTTATGAAAACTAATTTCTTCTGTTTTCAGAGTTTTTTTTTTTTTTTTTAAAGATTTTGTTCATTTATTTGAGAGAGAGAGAGAGAGAACAAGCATATGGGGAGTGGGAGGGGCAAAGGGAGAAGCAGACTTTCAGATGAGTGTAGGGAGCCCAGTGTGGGTCACCCTGGGTCTCCATCCCAGGGCCCTGGGATCATGACCTGAGCCAAAGGCAGACACTTAGCTGACTGAGCCACCCAGGTACCCCTGTTTTCAGAAGTTAAAAATCTGTGGAGTTGTAGCACTGAAGATACAGAGGGAGGATTGACATGAACTGAAGAAAAATCTTCAATCTGGAGAAACTTTCTTGGTGTTTTGTCTAAGCTCTTGATTTTGCTGATGTAAAAACTGAGTGTAAGAGGGTAAAGTTTCCCAACCTGTGCTGTGAAAAGAAAATTGGTGCTTGAAGTTAATTCAAGGATGGACATTTGCTTTCTGGGATGACAGCATAGTATGGAAGATAAAACACAGGCTCTGAAGTCAAAGGGACTGGGTTCAACTTCACCTTTGCTACCTGCTGTCTTGGACAGCCCTGGGCAAGTTACTTAACTTCATTGAGCTTCAGCTCTCTAATGTATAAAGATGGGGTTTAGGAGGCCTATTAAATATAACCCCCTGTGATCTCTGGTGTCTGGAACCCCTTGAAAGACAGCTGCAAGGATCACACAGGTAGGGATCAAAACATTGGTCTTACTACCCTAAGGCTGAATTGAAGAAATATGGTGTGACTATGACCACATGGGCTGCCAAAAATGTCCTCACTAACCTCTGTCCTTGTCCCAGTGAATTTCTGATTCACTGAGTGTCTGAACAACTTACCTCTCAGGAAGAGGCAAAGTGTTCCCCTGTAAGCTCCCCAAATCCAATATCAGGAAGTAAAGTCCCTGCTAATGGAGGTGGGGCATGGAGCTGTAGCCGTTTCTCTCAATACCATACTTTAGGGACTTCTTCTTTCTTTCCAGGGGAGAGGGCCAAAGGGGTGGAGAAAGGCCCCGTGTGTTCAGACACCTTTCTCTTGAGGTGAGGTGATACATGCAGAGTCTTTTTTTGATGTCCACCATACTGTATGTTCTTGACATGAAGATCATACATGATGTTGGTGGAAACAAGTCTGTAAAGACATACCCCTCACCCATTAATCTCTCCCCTATGATGAAACAAACAAATATTTCACACAGGGCCTGGCAGTCTTGAGTATGGTTTAGAACTACATTTTCATCCATAATCCATTTTCTGTAGCATTAAACCTGGCAGCCATTCAGGATCAATAAAGCTGATATACACACAGTACTTCCCTAAATTGTCTACCCAATGGGTCCTGAACATTCAAGTGTGTGTGTGTGCGTGTGTGTGTGTGTGCATGTGCACACACGTGTGTGCAAAGCTGGTGAGGTACCAGAAAAGAGTATAGCTCAGTAAAACAAGCATCAGAATACACAGGAGTAATTTACTAAGAACCTGGTCCTTACAGGGCACCATGCTGAGAATGCTACATACATTATCTTTAGTTCTCATAGTAACACTGCAGGGTGGGTGGGCATCATCCTCAAGGATGAAAAAACTCTCAGAAATTAGGCTTTAAATCAGGTCTAGCTTGTTTCAGTGTCTTGCTCCTTTCACAAGTGCTGTAAATGTCTCCTCTCCTTGCTTTGAAGAGTGTGTTGGTGGAAAGGAAAACAGCAGCAAACTCTGCCTGGAAAGAAAGCATGGTGGAGCAGACAGACCCAGATACCAAAAAACACCTTTGAGAAAGAGCAGACTCTCCATGGAATGGCAGAACACCTGGCATTCCCACTGGAGGATGACATTCTCTTACTCAAAGAGAATCCATCATCTGAGGTGACATGGCATCTCCTCATTTAATGACTGGGTAAGAAAAATAGGGCTGATTGGAAAATTAGCCATACCCACTCTTTCAAAGGGATGGCAACAGAAACTGCCAGTGCCAGGTGGGTGTGGCTCTGGCCCCCAAGTGGGTCCTGGCTACAGCTTCTCATAGTCTGCCTTTGATGTGAGTTTCTCTTGTCCATGCATTTGGTCTTGATGTGATTTGCCTTCAAATAGATCCATCCTAAGTTGGATACAGACCTTTTCTCCACCTCCCCACCCCCCACCCCCGCCTCAAGACCTCTTTATGTCCTTATATGGTGTGGTCAAAAGCAGGTCACAGAGCCATGGCACTAAGTCAGGAAGAACATTTTGAGGTGGAGACAGAGAAGGGGTTTGAGCAGGGACTGGTTCAAATTAAAGCCTCCAAACATCAATCCAAGACATTTTCCTCCTGGCAGGGGACATTTCGACCTCCTTTCTTTTACAGTCAGAGTTTTAGTAAGTGCTGTTAAGAAAGTAACATTCTGTGTGACATGTTCATTCACTGACATTAACTAGTCCTATCCTTAGGTCCCCTGTGTGTGAGTGGCCAGTAGGGTATATATCCTTCTAAGCAGATTTCCCAAGAGCCATTAAAAGTAAAATCCAATGGACAGTTGCAGGCTCTCCACTTACGAATGAAGTCAGAGCACATCCCATGGTGTCACAGCAATCCAGAAGAGAATGGTGTCAACTCCAGCTGTCTGCCCAAATGGTGTCCTGTCTTCCATCTTAACTGCTAGTTTTTTCTTATCTTGTCTTAAGAAAATTATGCTGATAACACCAAGGAAACAATTTTATCTAGAAGTAGGAGGAAGGATTCCTCTGCCTATTGGTAATTAAGGGACTTGGTCCTATTGGAAGTGAATTCAAGTTTGGGGAGAAGAGAAAAGAGGTCTGAGGAAAAAACAATTTTCCAGATGTCTGAGATAGGCCATGATATCATAGATGGCAGTCTGCTCTCTGTTTTGTTCCTCCTCAGTCTCCTTCTTTCCATTCATCATCTCCTTCAGACTGTCAATTAGTGATAAAAAATGGCCTTTGGGATATTATACTAAACAAAAACCTCTGTTTTTTATTTTCCTTTAAATATATGTTTCTATTATTATTTTCTGTCCTTTCTTTACTCTTAGGCCCCAGTCTTGTCTTAGTGAATGTGGCTGACTTAGCTTTGTTCACCCAGGTTCCAAACTCAACCCCATTTTCTATGGCTGCCTCTGGTAAAAGGCTGTATAAGTGAAATAGTTGATTTCCCAAACTTCCTTGTACTTTATACTTCCTTGAGAAATAGTCGAAATTTGCAGAATCTACATTGACTCCTTCTTTTTTCCTACCTTGAAAGGAGACCTGATATTTAAGCTTGAAGACACCATCTTGTCACCTTGAGCTGATGGACATAAAGGAGAGACCAAAAGAATCTCAGAAAGATTACTGATATGACATCAGGTGTACGCACACACACACGTGCAGCATGCACACACACACAGCACTTACTATGGCCAGACACTGCTCTAGTAATTTGGGTTTCATTACTAAACAAAGTAGACAAATATCCCTGTCCCCAAGCTTATAATTCAGCAGACAAAGATAGACACAAATCAATAGACATAGTAATAATAAAGGGAGAAATTGAAGCCATGAAAAAAAGAAAAAGGAAGACAAGGTAAGGGACACTGGAATGCAAAGTTAGGGGTTAGTTTCAATTATAAATCAAGTGGTCAGCACAGATCGTAAGGTTCATGTGGTAGGCACACAGTGAGACATAAGGTGAGCTCCCAGTAAGTGTTTATTGAGTAAGTGAATAGTAAGTGAATCAATAGCTGTTTACCCCTGGTCTTTTTATAGGAGAAAGATTACCTGTTTGTGTCATTTACAGTTAGTTAAGTTTTCTAAAACTGCGGTAGAAAGCATTCATAACTGATGCACTGAATACACCTTTTTATGAGTTTTTCAGTGAACATCTTGATTTGAGAATGTATTAATATTACTCCTACCTTGGATAAAAGCTGGATTAGGGGAGTTTTTCTTTCCTTTCAGCACTCTGGCAGGCTGATTTGAATATTTTCTGTTATCTGTTATTTCTGAATAGATATGTTTGAAGGTCACTTGACCATTCCATCTCACAAATCTAAGATTTCCCAGTTTTCCTTGATGTTATATCATTTAAATATTATGTGATTAGTGGGTTTATTTACATTTATCCTGCTCAAGAGTATGCTTTTTTTTTTCTTCTTCTTTTTTTTTTTTTCTTGAGAACTCAATTCGTTCTGTTGTTGTGGCTGGAAAATATTCTAATTTTCTTTCAATATTTCTATCTTTGTTCTCTCCCTTCTCAATTGCTGGTAGTCTTAGGTATCTGTTCAGTCCTGTGCTTCTCTATTTCATCACCCTTAATTTCGCTTTCATATTTTCCATCTCCACAGCAATTTGTGCTACTTTCTGGTTGATTTCCTCAGATCTATTTCACAAGTTCCTTATTCTCTCTTTGACTGTGTCTGGTCCACTATTGAAAAGTTTTTATTTTACTACTCTAATGCTTCAGTTCTAGAATTTTTGGGGGTTCATTTTAAAATCTACCTGACATTTTATTTAAAAAGTCCTGCTTTATCTTATTCCTTTATTTCTTTACTTGACTATTTAAACATGTTTTCCTTATTTTAAAGTCCCTTTCATATTACTGCATTATTACGAGTTGTTTAGATAAGAATTATCCTATTTACTGAGTCTACTCGCTCTTTAACAGATGTTATCTTTGGGTACTCTGTAAATTCTAAAAATACACATTCATCTTTAATGGGAGTTGTCTTCCATGGGAGTCCCTCTTGTACCTTGGATTGAAGGTATCTCTAATGGGATGTCTTGCACTTTTCTTTGCAAGGACCTTAAAAAATTAAAATTATTTATTTACCTAGATAATTTTTTAAAGTCCTAATGGAGGGCCACACTAAAGTAAATATATATTAACACACTGGGAAGAATACAGTGAGCTCTTTAGGAGTAACTCAAGGAAGCATTAGTAATAACTGGTTTTGGAAAAGACATTAATGAGGAATTGAACTCTGTAGATGAGATATTCTGCCATCAGTGTGTCTTAAGAATGGAGTTTTTGGGAGGAGGGACGTCAAGATGGCGGAGAAGTAGCAGGCTGAGACTACTTCAGGTATCGGGAGATCAGCTAATCTAAAGATTGCAAACACCTACAAATCCAACGGGAGATCGAAGAGAAGAAGAACAGCAATTCTAGAAACAGAAAATCAACCACTTTCTGAAAGGTAGGACTGGCGGAGAAGTGAATCCAAAGCGACGGGAAGATAGACCGCGGGGGGGGGGGGGGGGAGGCGGCTCCCAGCAAGCGGTGGAACAATGGAGCACAAAATCAGGACTTTTAAAAGTCTGTTCCACTGAGGGACATCGCTCCAGAGGCTTAACCGGGGTGAAGCCCACGTGGGGTCAGCGTGGCCTCAGGTCCCGCAGGGTCACAGAAGGATCGGGGGTGTCTGAGTGTCGCAGAGCTTACAGGTATTAGAATGGGGAAGCCGGCTACAGAGACAGAGCCGAGGAGTGAGCTCACAGCTTGGGGTTACCTTGAACCGGTCGCAGGCTCGGTCAGCTCGGAGCGCGGCCGGAGGCAGGGTGACGGGAGTAATTGGGCGCTGTTCTCTGAGGGTGCATTGAAGAGTGGGGCCCCAGGCTCTCGGCTCCTCCAGGCCGGAGACTGGGAGGCCGCCATCTTCATTCCCGTCCTCTGGAACTCTACAGAAAGTGCTCAGGGAACAAAAGCTCCCGAAAGCAAACCCGAACGGATTACTGGTAAGGGCGGCGCAACTCCGCCTGGGGCAAAGACACTTGAGAATCACTATAACAGGCCCCTCCCCCAGAAGATCAACAAGAAACCCAGCCAGGACCAAGTTCACCTACCAAGGAGTGCAGTTTCAATACCAAGGAGAGCAGCGGAATTCCAGAGGAGGAGAAAGCAAAGCACAGAACTCATGGCTTTCTCCCCATGATTCTTTAGCCTTGCAGTTAATTTAATTTTTTTTCTTTTTCAATTTTTTTTCTCTTCTTC